>NW_004443965.1:21791617-21802425 GCF_000243295.1 Trichechus manatus latirostris
ATGTGTGTATGTGTGCTGTGGTGTGGGCGTAGGGGTGTGTTGTGTGGTTTGTGTGTGTATAGTGTGGTATGTGTGTATGTGTGCTGTGGTGTGGGTGTAGGGGTGTGTGCTGCAGGGTGTGTGTGTGTGGTGTTATAACTGACAACAGGAGAGAACAAGCAGGAGTGCATTCCTATTTAAAATGGGGATTATTAGCCACCTCCTGTACAGAAGCTACTCTTTAATAATCTTCAATTGCCTCTTACTTGTAAGAATACCACTCATGCCTTTGAACTTCTCACTTTAGCTTGTTTGACTCCCCTCTGTTCAGATCCCTGTTCCTTCACACTGTCATGTCAGAGATGTATCAACTACGACCTTAGTCACATTTTCCTTTAAAAGGAGTCAAGCACAAACTTCACAGAGTCTCGAATATTCTAGGTGTTGAGCAGTGAGACTGGGATATGAAATTCCTCCCACTTGGAGCACACCCACATCAATGTATCTCTAAAATCTGTTTATCTTAGTCACGACCTATGAACATGAATAGAAAGTGGCTAATGCTTCTCTATCCCGTGTGCCTGCGCTCTGGGTAAAGTTAGAATTTGTGCAGCTGTAATTTCTAGGGAGAGGTGTAATAACTTCACAGTTTTCTAACAAAATTCTTTAAGAAGCAGAATATTTTAAATGTGTCCTTTTTTTTTTTCCCCACCATTAAAAAACATCTCTGCATCTTAATTTGGTTCTCCTGCTCTCATGTTGCTGATTTTGTGATTGTTAGATTAAAAAAAAAGAGCAGATAAATCCACATATGAATGGTACATAAGCAATAATAGATAAGTACACACAGCATGAATAAAAGAAGAAATGGATATATGCAGAGAAGGATACAGTAATCCTTTGAAATTTGAAGATAAGTACTTAATTACTTACATAAAAACTACAGGAAGATGTGACCTGAATTTGACTGAAGGAAAATAAACTTCAGTGGTCAAATCCTTGGGTGCCAGGACAACATTTTGCTTGAATTCTGGCTATCTCCACTGCAGGGGGCCAGGGGGAACAATTCAGACTACTGCGTGTTTACTTTGCCTAATTGAGGAGGTTAGATGCTAATGAGTTTTCTGAACACTACAAAGAAGAATGTTGCATGTCGAAAGGAAAGAAAAGGCACATAGAAATGAACAACAACAAAAATGTCCCGGGAACATGGGAAAGTTCATTTTGGTAGGCTGGGAGAAGTCCAAACAAAATAGGTTTTAGAAAGAGGTGATGTGGTTAAAAGACACTCACTCACCCCATCTAGAACATAACCATAAATGTAGACTTTGACCTTGACCTCCCATAAATGATACAGGCTGATGTTGACAAGTAAACAAACTTACAATATGTCACTTGATTCTGCCCATTATTTATGCTACATGGGAATTCCTTTCTGTGCTCCTTGGGATTTTCTCACAAGCCCTCCAAAAGTTTGAAGTCTACACACAATCTGAGAAAGAAAAGTAGGAAGTGCCTCTAAACTCTAAATACCTAATGAAACATGTGTAATTGAAGACAAACCTTTATAATAACAACATGTAATACCAATATGGGGTCATTGGGGATTCAGTGGTAGAATTCTTGCCTTCGATGTGGGAGACGCAGGTTTGATTCCTGGCCAATACATCTCATGCACAGCTACCATCACCTGTCACTGGAGGCTTGTGTGTTGCTGTGATGCTGAACAGGTTTCAATAGAGCTTCCAGACTAAGAAGGACTAGGAAGAAATGCCTGGCAATCTACATCCAAAAATCAGCCAATGAAAACACAATGGTGCGATTCACAAACAATCATGAGGATGGCTCAGGACAGGGCAACATTTTGTTCCATTGTGATTGGGGTCACTATGAGTTGGGGGCCGACTCAAAGGCAGCTGACAACAACAGCAACAAATACCAATACAAGTTGGGTTTAAAGTGGTTAGGGCAATTCAGCCTCAGCACAAGAGCATTGAGGAGCCTCAACAGATGCTGAATCTCTTCCATCAAAGTCTCTGTGGGGGTGCAGAGTAATCACAAAGAAAAGCAAGAAATAGACTCTACCCTTGAGGATTTAGGACATGACAGTAAAATTAAAAAAAAAAAAAAAAAACCTAAGTAGCACACAGGATTGTACAAGCAAAGAGTCTTAAGAGTGGCTTCGGCCAAACGTGCTACAGAAAGGGAAAGACTTGACCTGATAACTGAACAATAGAGAGATGGAGAGAAAACGGTGTTCTGGGGCTAGGAAATGGTATAAGGAAAGACAGCAGGCTGACTGATAATATTCTGGTATCTACTGGTGTATAGAAAGGAGCCCTGGGGTGCAAGGGTTAAGCACTTGGCTGCTAATTGAAAGGTTGGCGGTTTGAACCTACACAGCAGTTTTGCAGGAGAAAGACCTGGCAATCTGCTCCTGCGAAGATTAAAAAAAAAAAAAAACCCGTTGCCATCGAGTTGATTCTGACTCATAGCCACCCTATAGGACAAAGCAGAACTGCCCCATAGGGTTTCCTAGGCTGTAATCTTTAGTGGTTGGGAGCTACAGCTGCTAACCAAAAGGTTGGCAGTTCTATTCCACCAGGCTGTCCTTGAAAACCCTATGGGACAGTTCTACTCTGTCCTGTAGGGTCACTATGAGTTGGAATGGACTCGACGGCAATGGGTTTGGTTTGGTTTTTGGTTTTGTCTTAGTGATCTAGTGCTGCCATAACAGAAATACCACAAGTGGATGGTTTTAACAAAGAGAAGTTTATTTCCTTACAGTAAAGTAGGCTAAAAGTCCAAATTCAAGGTGTCAGCTCCAGGGGAAGGCTTTCTCTCTCTCGGCCTTCTCATCAGGGTTCCCCCAGTCTAGGAGCTTCTCATCACGGGGACCCCAGTCCAAAGGACGTGCTCTGCTCCTGGCACTGCTTTCTTGATGGTATGAGGTCCCCCTGTCTCACTGCTCACTTCTGTCTTTTATATCTCAAGAGATTGCCTCAGGACACAATCCAGTCTTGTAGATCAGGTTCTGCCTTACTAACACAACTGCCACCCATCCTCCCTCATTAACATCATAGAGGCAGGTTTACAACATACAGGAAAATCACACAGTACCAGGAATCATGACCTAGCCAAACTGATACACACATTTTTGGGGGACATAATTCAAACCATGACAGGTTTAATCTTTACGGAAGCAGACTGCCACATCTTTTTCCCACAGAGCAGCTGGTGGATTCGAACAACCTTCCGGTTAGCAGCTGAGTGGTTAACCGCTGTGCCAGCAGGACTCGTATCCCATAAAGATTACAGCCTAGAAAACCTTGTGAAGCAGTTCTACTTTGTCACATGGGGTCACTTTGAGTCAAAATTGACTCAACAGTACCTAGCCATAACAGTAACAAATGGCTGAAAAACTTAGTGGTTTAAAACATTTTATTTTACTCATAATTTTGTGGGCCACTAACTCAGGAAGGGCTCAGTAGGGTGGTTTATCTCCGATCCACATGGCATCACCTGGGGCTGGAGGGCTCTTTTCCAAGATGCTATCTTCACTAACAAGTTTGGTGCCTTGGAGTCCTTAGCTTCTCTCTCCCTCTCTCTCTCCCCCTCCCTTCCCCTCCCCCTATATGGTTGGGCTTCCACAGCATGGCAGCCTCATGGTAGCAGGACTTCTTACAAAGCAGCTTAGGATTCCAGGACAGTGTTTCCAGGACCACAGGCAGAAGCTGCAAGGCTTCTTTTGACATAGTCTTGAAAGTCCCAGATGCCACTTCTACTACATTCTATTGGTCAAGCAGGTCACAAAGGACAGCTCATCTTAGAGAGAATGGGAATTAGACTCCATCTCTCAGTGAGAGGAATAACAAAGGATGAGTAGCCAACTTCGATCTACCAGAGGGAACAATGGAAGAAGCAGAATGGTTTAACTACGTGATCAGTGTTGAAGGGTAGGAGCAATCATCAGAGCAAGAGGCAGAGGATGAGTGTAGAGAGAGCTTTGAAGGTGAGGTTAAGAGATTTGAACATTTAAAGGATAACAACCCTTTCCTCCTGGCATATCCTCTCTTGTAGAACTGCACTCAGTTAGACAAAGAGAGCACCATGATTTTGTATAGTTCCTAGACATTGGACTTGGTAAGTAAGCGAAGGGGCTGAAATTCCCCATCTGAGTCTCTCTAGCAGGAGATTTTCTGGTCAGGGTATATTTGATGTAAAGAACAGAAAACTCGCTCAAGCCAGTTTAAGTAAAATTAGACTTATTCTGAAGCACAAAAAACAAACTTCACAGTATCCCAGGACAAGAGGTAGGAAATCTGGGCCACAGGAAGTCTGATGAGTCTGACACCATAAACCCCAGAGCCAGAGTTACCCGCTCTGTCCCTGACCGGGGACTATGGTCTCTCATCGCTGTGCCAACTTCAATCTCCTGCTTATCTTCACAGATGAGCTTTCTCTGCTAGTTCACCAGAGTACATATGGCCAAAAATGGCTGCCCCAGGTCTAACTCTACATGGCCTTTGATTCCAAGCACCCAACATTATCTGGTTCCATGTCTCTTAAATTGAATTCTGGCAAGAAGGAGGAGTCTGGTTGGATTAGACCAGTCTGTGGGTTGGTTCCCCTTGAGTCATATGTCTACTCTTAGTGCAATTGACTATGGTTGGAGAGCAGGCTTATATGTTTAAAGAAAAGTAAGAAAAGCATAGTCACCAAGGTCCACCCCATCAGTGAGAGATTATGAGTGGGAAACAATTCCAGAGAAAGAGTGTAGGATGGCTAAGTGACAAGAAGGACCGTGTGGAAAATGTACCAAGCTCTAGGGTTGGAGACTGAAATAAGACCAGAACACCTTGGTCCCCAAGACATTCTTCATTCATCTTCCAAACCCTTTCCCTGATGGAGTCAGCCCGTTTCATATTGAACTTGTCCTGGCAGCCTTGACACATGAAGCAGTAAAGTAATGAACAGTAATGGATAGTATCAAAGAAGGTTCTTCCTTATCTGGCTCTCACAGATGATTTTAATGCTTATTATAGTATCTGGGGGTACAGGCTCTCTCTTCCTATATTATTCTCCAGCTTGTTTCTATATATATCTACACCCAAGTCATAAGGGAAAGATTGATGGCATAAGTGTAAGCTCTTTAATTTTGTCAATGAAAATTATTAATTAAAAAAATGAGCAAGAAAACAAATCCCAGTTGGAAAAAAGTATTAATGGCAATTCATAAAGTCATAGAAAAATGCAAATCAGGATTGTTCCCTTTCCCTAATTAGCAGACATAAGTCAGGATAGATTTTAAATTGACGAGAGCTCTTTCAACACTGGAGAAATATACTGACCTTCTAGTGGTAAAGGTAAATATGAAGCACATTAAAACCACCATTTTCTCAGTAATCAAGTTTACCTGTGCAATAACTTTGGACTATGACACTCCTTCAGAAATGCTGTCTGCTCAAAATTCTCCAAACGGCAGCACTGAATGGAATTCTGCTAGGGTAGGAGAATTGTGGCTGGGCAGTCACAATCAATTTGTTCCTGTGATTGACATCAGGGCCCACATGTCAGCCAAGCTCTCTCATACCATCTGTGCTCTGATTATGATCAATAGGTATTTGTGATATGCCCAGGAAATGTGCTGTTTGATTACTTTTATATGGGAGAGGAGACAAAAATGTCTCAACATGGAGCCTCCTAATGTGGATGTAGAAACTGGTTGATGAATTATTAGAGTATAGAGTTTGCACTGATAAACTTTTGAACTTTCATTGAACTTGTAGATTAAGAATAGGCAGTTTTTCCAAGAGGAAAATTCACCAGACAACCAACAATTTTTCTTTCACATATTTAAGTAAGATGTTCGATCTGGTAAGGAAATAATAGTAATTTATGTCTTTGATAATTGAGAAGGATTATAGTTCTATACACAGAAAAAGCAACCATCACCCAGGCCCTGTGAGTCACAAAGCCATTAAAGAAGAAGCTTCCAGCTTAAAAGCAGATGAAACCTCCGGATTTGGAGGGCGGTGTTCTCCAAGAGGGAGTTGAAAGACAGGAAAGAAATCCCCATGTACATGTAAAATTAGGGCCCCCTTTCTGCCTTCCTTCCAAACAACCATAATGACACTTTTTGGATTCATCCTGATCTCCTACCCTAAAAGAAAGAAAAAACCACAGACAGCCATTTCTCTTTGTGCACTTGCACTCCCTTACATATGCCATCATGCACACACATATAAAGACCCACACTGACCATCAGTGGGAGGGCAACCCTCCAAACAGAAGCAATGAAGCTGTCTCCTTCAATCTGCAGAGACGCATCATTCCCTGAACGTCATTTGTCCTGTAATCTGTAGGAACAGCCTGGAACAGATTAAAGGTTAAGAGGGAAGATTGCTGACCAGCTAGAAACATGTGTTTGGTACATTCAACTCACTACAAGAAATTATTTTACTGACAAAATAGCATCAACTGAGATCAGGTTCCTGAGAGATAGGAATTATTAATTTTGCTACTATGACACTGAACAGCTCGCATTAAAAATATATGCTGGTTTATGGCTCTTTGGCTTGGTGGGTACAATGCAGCAGAGATTTCAACCAAATACTGGCCATGCTACAGTTCAGTTGTCCTTATTAATGACAAATCCCATCACCTTTCTTCCCGTATCTCTTCACTATGATGCTTTTGTTTCCATGAAATCCAATTTGAGTTAATCTGACCACTATTTTAAGCACACACATTGTTCCAAAAACCAAAATGAAACCCGTTGTCATCAAGTGCATTCCAACTCATAGTGACCCTATAGGACAGAGTACAACTGACCCATAGAGTTTCCAAGGCTATAATCTTTACAGAAGCAGACTGTCTCATCTTTCTCCCCCAGAACAACTGGTGGATTCGAACTGCCAATCTTTTGGTTGGCAGCCAAGAGCTTTAACCACTGCGCCGCCACACCTTACTGGGTACTCAAAAATGAGGGCACAATCTTAACACAAGTGGTTAATTGCAGATATTTATAGCATCACAGGTGCTATGTGAGGCTGGGAAACAGCCCACAAGAATGTGGAACCCAGTCTGAAAGAGAAGCCTGGGGATGGGGCCAGCAACTCCATTTGGGGACTCTGTATTAGGCTATTTTGGTTGCAAGGAAGAGAAATTTATTCAAGTTTTCTCAAGTAATGGAATATGTGTGTGTGTGTGTATATACGTATATGTGTATATATATATATATATATATATATATATATATATATATATATATATATATATGTATTTACCAGTTGCAGTCAAGTTGACTCTGACTCATGGCAATCTCATGCGTTTCAGAGTAGAATTGTGCTCCGTAGGGCTTTCAGTGGCTGATTGTTCAGAAGTCGATTGCCAGAACTTTCTTCCAAGGTGCTTCTGGGTGGACCCAAAAACCACCAACCTTTCAGTTAGCAGCCAAGTATGTTAACAGCTTGCATCACCCAGGGACTCCAGTAGAAGGTGTTATTATAAGAACCAACCAAGCTCCAAGAATCAGGAGCTGGGGCAGATCTAAAAAAACAAGCCCAAACCCATTGCCGTCGAGTAAATTCCAACTCATAGTGACCCTATAGGACAGAGTAGAACTGGCCCTGCCAGTGGATTTGAACTGCTGACCTTTTGGTTAGCAGCTGAGCTCTTAACCACTGTGCCACCAGGGCTCCTCTGTCCCTTTCTTTTTTCTCATGACATCTCTCTTCTGTCTGCATATCTGCTGTACTTACTCACACATTCTGTTTCTTTGTAGCTGTGGTTTGCACATGACCTTTCATGACCTTGACTCTATCTCCTGGTGTTTAGTTTTAGCAACCACTGCTAACAGCCTTATTTGAATTTCTAGAAAGGAGAGAGATAATTTAACTGTCCCTCCTTACATTTCATGTGTCCATTCCTTTGGTTACTGGTCATCCACTAGATCGGCTGTTCTCGTGTGGATTACTCAACTATAGACCAATCATCTATGGCCAAAAGGACCAGGCCATGGGATATAAATAAAATTGCCTATTCAGTAGTGGCCGCGAGTGGAGCAGTTCAATTTATAGAGGGCTTGGCAGGTATCCTGATGATTGGTCTGCCTGATCCATGAAATAATTGGAGAAGGGTCCATGGAGGAGGTAACATTTGAGATGATTACTTGTATGGATAGGCAAAGAAGTAAAAGTGGAGGTAACAGCACAGGCAAAGGCCCAGAAATAGGAAAGTAGGGAGTATATTTGTATTTCGGTTTAGCTAGAGCAGTGCTTCTCAAACTTTATGTTCATGTGAATCATCTGGGGATCTTGTTAAAATGCAAATTCATATTCAGCAGCTCCACAGGAGAAAGAGCTGGCACTCTGCTTCCATAAAGATAACTGCCAAGAAAACCATACGAGGCAGTTCTACTCTGTCACATGGGGTCGCTATGAGTGGAAAACAACTCAATGGCATCCGACAACAGCAGGTCTTCGGTGGAGCTTGAAATTCTGCATCTCAAAAAGCTCCCATGTGTTACTGATATGTTGGTAGATGCTTCGACTAGCAAGGCTAGAACAAAAACTATGCTGAGGCCTTGAATGCCAAGCTAAGAAATTGGTACTTTTCTATGTGGGTAAGTAATAAGAAGCTTTGGAAGATTTGGGGTAGAAGAATGATATAATCAGAGTGGTGTTAAAAGACAGTTGATTTGATAATACTTTGTGGGATAAATTAGAAGAGAACTGGAAGATCAGCTATTTCACAATTGTAAAGGCCAGGAAAGAGGTAATAAAGGCTAAATCAGGATCACAGTGGAAGGGAAAGGAAGAGATATATTTAAAATATGTACCCAGTTGAACATGTCCTTCCCATTGTCCTTATCTAGTCTTGCCTTAGTCAACAGGAGAAGCCACTTCCTTAGGCGTCATCTGATGACATTTTCTATGTCTTTCTGAGGGTGTCTGCTTCTCATTTCAAATCACATCTAAACATACATCCTCTCTTTTACCTATAACCCTTAATTTCATTCTCTCTGCCTAACTGCATTTTCTATTGTGTGCAACTTGCTGTGTGATTTAACTATATTATAACCATGTAACTATGTTATTTAGCTATTATTTCATTGTGAACCAGGAACCAAATTTAGTGACTATATTTGTTCTGCTGAGGATTTTCGTAAGAAGCGTATCTGAAGGGCAGTAGGCAATGAAGTAAAGTCTATTACTGCCTTATCACCATCAGCAAAGCGATCTGTTTGTTTGCAGTTCACTGAAGTACATAGCTAAAGAAATTGAAAGAGAGCTTAGGGAGGGTCCGTGTGAACTCGAGACATGAAGATGGATGAATATTCTAATACTAGGTTTTGGTTCACCCATCCCCCCAAAAAACAGCTATTAGAATATGCAGCAGGGAAGTTTCCAAAATCACATATCAACAGCGAAAAAAATATAGGAATGACAGACCCTATATTAGAATTCGGAGCCTTTATTATACAGTCTTTACCTGGGTTCGATTCCTGGCCAATAAATACCATGTACAGCCCGTCTGTCAGTGGAGGCTTGCATGCTGTTATGATGCTGAACAGGTTTCAGTGGAGCTTTCAGAGTGAGACAGACTAGGAAGAAAGATTTAGTGATGCACTTCTGAAAATCAGCCAATGAAAATCCCATGGATCACAACGGTCCAATCAGAAACCCATCATGGAATAGTGCACGACCAGGCAGTGTTTAGTTCCGTTGTACATGGGGTTGTCACGAGTTGGGGGCTGACTCGATGGCAGCTAAGAGCAACAACTATACTTTTAAAACCTGAGCAACAGACAAGTTGGATGTTAACTACAAATCCAGACTGAAATTGTCGTATGGCTAGAGGTTTTATAAGATCCTGATATCATAAATATAAATGAAAAAATATCTGTGCTCACCTATTGGATTTTTCATGCCATTTTGAGGTTGAACTCCAAATACTGAACTTAAGTTTTCTGATTGAACATTTGAGGGCCCTGTGCATTCAGTGGAGCCCTGGTGGCGGAGTGGTTAAGCGCTCAGCTGCTAAGTGAAAGGTCAGAGGTTCGAACCCACCGGCTGCTCCATGGGAGAAAGATGTAGCAGTCTGCCTCCGTAAAGATTTACAGCCTTGAAAATCCTATGGGGTAGTTCTACTCTGTCCTACAGTGTCACTGTGAGAGTCGGAATCGACTCTGTTGGCAGCGGGAGCATTCAATAACTTACACACCAAGTAGGACTTTTAATCCAATCCTTTTACTCCTAATGGGATGGGATTTTATGAACACACATAGACATATAGCTCAAAAACCAAACAGTTGTTGCTAATGAAAAGCAAAAACAAAACGACAACAAATTTATTTTGTGTGAAGGAAAGGAGAGGGAGAGGAAGGCAGGAAAAGAGGGAGGAAGGGAGGAAGGGAATGAGGGAGGAAAGGAGGAAGGAAGGAAAAGAAAAAGGGATTGTCCAACCTAGGGGACTGGAAATATTTTGATTGCACAAGAACATAATCAGAGTCAGGAACACAATGGAGGGAATATTCCCAAAGGAAATCAAGATTAAGATGCACACTTCTGCTTCTTCCTACAAGTGCCAACCTCCGAAGCCCACAGGTCATTTTGTTTGACAATGTCACATCGATTCACATTTCACAATGCACTCTTAACTTTGGAATCTTAATGTGCTGGTTGGAATTACCTATATCTTTGGAAGAGAGCCTGATCTTGACCATGTCCTCCTTTGGAGAGATTCCTCATTCTTTGGAGGCATTGGCAAAATGCCTTGTCATTCTGATTAATGGGAACCCAGGAAGGGAATATATATATATGAAA
>NW_004443965.1:21802525-21810666 GCF_000243295.1 Trichechus manatus latirostris
ATATATGTATGTGAATATATATATATATAAAACAAACCCGTTGTCATCGAGCTGGTTCTGACTCATAGTGACCCTACAGGATAGAGTAGAACTGCCCTGTAGAGTTTCCAAAGAGAAGCTGGTGGATTCAAACTGCCGACCTTTTGGTTAGCAGTGAAATGTTTAACCACTGTGCCATCAGGGCCCACATTTATGTATATATATAATATATATTTATGTATATATATATATACATATTTATGTATATATAGGCTGTTCTTAGCTGCTGTCAAGTCAGCTCCAACTCACAGCGACCTTACCTTATGTATAATAGAACAAAATGTTGCCTGATCCTATGCCATCCTCACAATAGTAGGTATGTTTGAGCCCATTGTTGCAGCCACTGTGTCAATTCATAATCCATTTTGTTGAGGGTCTTCCTCTTTTTTGCTGACCATCTACTTTACCAAGCATGATATATATATGTATATATATATATATATACACACACACACGCACACACATGCACACACACACATATATAGTCCCTGGGTGGTATAAATGGTTAACACCTGGGCTGCTAACCAGAAGGTTGGAGGTTTGGGTCCGGCCAGAGGTGCCTAAAAATAAAGGCCTGGAGGTCTTCCAAAAAACAAGCTCTCGAAACCCCTGTGGAGCACAGTTCTACTCTGACACACAACGTATTGCCATTAGTTTGAGTCAACTCAAAGGCAACTGGAAAAAATAGATATAATACGCACCAAAACCAAACCAAACCTGTTGCTGTCAAGTCGATTCCGACTCATAACGACCCTGCAGGACAGAGTAGAACTACTGACCTTTTGGTTAACAGCTGTAGCATGCTGTAGCTCTTAACCACCACACCACCAGGGCTTCATATATATATAAAATCACCGAACTTGTGGCATGCCCTTGCAGGATACTGGGAAACTATGCTTTGAAGAGAACACGGATTCTGGAAAAGGGTTCCATGTTCGGTAAGAAATGAGGAAAAGAGATTTCTTGTTTTCACTGAAGGTAATGATAATAGGTCAATCTCTCTGCCCCTATATTAGAAGCAAAATGGAGGTCAGGCCACTAGGGAGCTTCCAGGAAGTCTTCTAAAGAGAAGGGAGAACCTGTGTGGGTCACTGGGTAGGGAAGGAAACCGAGGTATTGCCAGCTCACTTCCTTTCCTCAGCCTCACTCCATGTTGGGGATCAGGATCCTGGACACATTTCTGCATGTCTGGGTGGTGGCAAGGGGTGAGATGGAGGTAGAGAAAGGAGTCAGCCTGCCATGCTGATTAATCTGCGCTCTTGCAGGGATCTCCTCCAGAGGTAATCTAGAAGGAACTATCCCTAATGCCACAAATCCTGCTCCCTGCTTTCCTCTGTGCCACCTCTTTCTGAGCCCCACTTCACTGAAGTCAGAACCATCATCATCATAATTAATATTCTTCCTCTGAGAGTTTAAGTGAGTGGTGTAGGGTCACACAGCTATGAAGAAGATGTGACAGAAAGAAATTCAGTCTCTTTGGTTCCAAATTGCCTGTAAGCTCTTTCCTCCACATCTTGTGAGTGGAGCTTCATTAGGTATTGGTGGCTTCCCTGCAGGCCTGCCTCCTGGGCTACCAGTGGACCCCGGTTTCAAGCCTCCTGTGTGAGGCTGAGCCTCACCTTGTCTTGCACGCTAAGGTTGCATCCTGCCCTCTGTACAGTGCCACCTCCAGGCCAGCCATCGTCAAGCCCACTCCTCAGTCCCAACATCATTCACAACTATCCATTGCTTCCATAAAGAACAGGAGGGCTGAGGGTTAGGGGCTCAAGTATAGATGCAATTTGTTGTTGTTGTTAGTGATCATGAAGTCGATTCCAACTCATGGCCACCCCATGTGTGCAAAGTAGAACTGCTTCATAGAGTTTTCAAGGATGAGACCTTTCAGAAGCAGATCACCAGGCCAGTGTTTTGAGGTCCCCTTGGGTGGATTGAAACCGCCAGCCTTTCAGCTAGTAGTCAAATGCTTAACACTTGCGTCCCCCAGGAACTCCAGAAGAATAGTAGTGAAAATTCCTTGAGGATCAGAATTGCATTTAATCTGCAAATGCATTTTGAGAAGAATCCATGAAAAAGAAGAGTTAGCATAAAAGAATAGTAATAATGATAAAAAAGCACATGTATGTAAGTGGGTGCAGTTTAGGGGTGGCATTATGGAGAGCTGTGGATGTTTTGGAGCAACTCTTAACCAATAAATGTTTGTGGGTTGATTTAGAGAAGATTTGGAGACTAGATTCATAATGCACCAACCAGGAAATCCAGCATTTAAGTGCCCTCGCAGAGAAGATGCTCAAGGGTACTTCAGAATAATGACTGAGTTGGAAGCACTTGACAACAGAGGCAGCCATTTTACCCATAAGCCAGCATGGACCAGACCCTAGCTGTAACACACGGGGCTCCTTACCCCTCCAGAAACCAAAAGAAGGTCAAATATAGAACTTAACTAGGAGACATGGGAGGATGCTGTTGACTAGTCGACTGTTCAACATATATTCCAGTCTTCACCAGAGGGCCATTTTACCTCCAGAAACTGGATAAGGAAAACCCAAATTTCCAATCCTCCATTGCAGCTGAGGTTCCAGATGGGACTAGATTCCATCTATCAGATTCACTCGCAGGAAAACTCAATTTAAAGTCGAGTCAAGTGAGGCAAGAGGCAAGGCACAGGGTCTTTACTTTGCTGGCACAGATCATGGCAGAAGCAAAGGGATTCCCACTCATATCAGAGGTAGTAGAATTCTAGGAATTGTTTCTGGAAGCTCAGACTGTTGTTGCTGTTGTTAGGTGCCATCAAGTTGGCTCCAGCTCATGGCGACCTTGTGTATAACAGATTGAAACATTGCCTGGCCCTGTGCCATCTTCATGGAGTCCACTGCTGTGGCTATCGTGTCAATCCATCTCATTGACGGTTTCCCTCATTTTCACTGATCCTCTACTTTATCAGTTATGATATGCTTTTCTAGCAATAGGTCTCTCCTGATGGCATGTCCAAAGTAAGCAAGCCAAAGTCTCGCTATCATGTCTTCTAGGGAGCATTCTGGCTATATTTATTCTAAGACTTACTTGTTCATTCTTCTGGCAGTCCACTCTTCACCAACACCACAGTTTGAATGCATCAATTTTTTCTTCTGTCTTTCTTTTTCACTGTCCAGCTTTTGCATGCACGTGAGGCAATTGGGTCAAGTACACCTTAGTCATCAAAGTGATATCCTTATTTTGTTTGTGTGTGTGTGCGTTCTTCAGACGAAGGTTTACAGAACAAATTAGTTTCTCATTAAACAATATACATATTGTTTTGTGCCATTGGTTGCCAACCCTGTGATGTGTCAACACTCTCCTTTTCTTGGCCTTGAGTTTCCCATTTCTATTCATCCAGCTTTCCTGTCCCCTCCTGCCTTCTTGTCCTTGCCCCTGGGCTGGTGTGCCTATTTAGTCCACTATACATGGTTGAGCTACATGTATTATTGTTTGTTTTATGGACCCGTCTAATCTTTGGCTAAAGTGTGAACCGCAGGAGTGACATCAGTACTGAGTTAAAAGGATATCCAATCTGGTTTTTTTTGTGAGTTAGAATTTTGTTCTGTTTTTCCCCAGCTCTGTCCAGTAGCCCCTATTGTGATCACTTTCAGAGCAGTCGGTGGTGGCAGCCAGGCACCAGCTAGTTATGGTGGGTGGACTCAGTCTGGTGGAGGCTGTGGTAGTTGTGGTTCATTGGTCCTTTGGACTA
This sequence comes from Trichechus manatus latirostris, assembly GCF_000243295.1. Classification (NCBI taxonomy): domain Eukaryota; kingdom Metazoa; phylum Chordata; class Mammalia; order Sirenia; family Trichechidae; genus Trichechus; species Trichechus manatus. The sequence goes on from NW_004443965.1 coordinate 21,806,289, forward strand.
ATCTTTCCGTTAGCATCTTTACTTTTTAAAAGTTCAGACTAGAGCCTGCTTACTCAGCCTTTCCAAAATGTTTGTAGGCAACACAATATTTGCTTATTGAGCCTCTCCTGCTTCAACTAGCTAGAGTGACTTCTGTTGTCTGAAACAGAACCCTGTCTGACTTAGCACCCATAAAACCCATTGCTGTCGAGTCAATTCTGACTCATAGTGACCCTGTAGGACGGAGTAGAACTGCCCCATAGGGTTTCCAAGGAGCAGCTAGCGCATTCAAACTGCCAACCTTTTGGTTAGCAGCTGAAAGGTTAACCACTGCACCACCAGGGCTTCTGACTCGGCACACTATATTTGAAAACCAGAGTGGGTCATTTGCTGATACTATCCTCCACATGACAAAATTATTTTCATTAATAATCACATAATAATCAGTAATTATTGTTATTTTTGTAATTTATGTACTAGTTTTAAAACAATAATTTAATAAGAGGTTTTAATTTAAAAATTATTATCCAAATTCAGTAAAGCATTTCATGTATAAACTAAAATTTGCATTTACTAAATTTTAAACACAAAAACTCCAGATGGTAATGTAGAACAACAGAACTGAATTAACTTAAGTTTTATTTCTTGGATTTGCAGTCACAATGCTATCTTTGTTTATTCCTAACATACTGTTTAAATGTGGGAATACTTAATATCACAGGGGTTGGAGACACAAACTGTGCCTGAAGCGAGCTTGAATGATTCAAATTATTCTTACTGGGAGTTTTCCTAATTAATGTGCATGTTGAATATAATGTTTATTAAAGGAGAAGTAATAAAATATGCTAATTTGAAATATATACATACATTGTGTGTGTGTATAGCTAAAAGTAAAATTCAACAAAAGATTTAGGGGGAGGAGTATTTTATCATTGACATTGCTTAGAATTGCCAGAACATGGGAATAATACAAAGCAGACTGACAGTCGATTTATCATTATTTTTAAATTCTCTACCCATTATTGCATGCACCAGCAAGCATTACCACCACTGCCCCCAACCCCTTGGCATCACTGAGGTTGGCAGGTAGGGTTGAGTCTGAAAGAGCCTGACTCCAACGCTTGAGGCCTTGAAGAGGAGCCTAGGGCCCAAGGGTAAGAGATAAAAGGTGAGCCTGAGACTCGGGGGGCCTTCACCATGGGTCTCCTCCCACATACCCAGAAGACTCAGCCTGAGACCCTCATGACTCCTCAAATTCTCCAGTATTGCGGAAGCATAAAAGATCCCTTACCAAACTGCCTTTTGTGATGAGGAACCGAGAGCACAAAACTGTTGAAACGCTGGTGCTGACAGCCACCAAGTTCTCAGTAGTGAAGTGACTCACCCGCCCGCGTGCGATGGAAATGTGTGCTTCAGCACAATTAAAATCATCTCATGTCATGAGCCCTTGAGGTCACATACCAATAGTTGAATCTGTGAATGTTAACTCTGCACATGCCAAAATTCTACTTTAATCTAAACCCTGGAATTCCCCTATTTGCTGTGCAGGTGAGCCGTGCACCAGGCGTACTCAGGGGACAGGGAAGCACACAGGGCCGGGGCAGGGCATGATCCAGGGCACTGGCTTGAATAAGAAGATATTCTCTCCCATCCCCTCCAAGTGGCTGCCACCCTGGGAGACATCTAATGTTGTTTGAGGACAGAGACCGAGTTTATGTCCAGGATCCCTCACAGTCCCCTGTGAGACGGGTCTGAGGAAAGGCTAATTTCCTAGTTTAGTAAGAGTCAAGCTTGTCTCTTCTCCTCTCAACAAGGCATCTGTAATATAGAGGTGCAGAGTCTGAGAGTGTAGACAAAAGCACAAGTCGATTTTTACACTGGCTCCTGAGACCCCATGGGATTCGAGAGGAACATGTCTCCCTAGAAAACCAAAACCAAACCAAACCCGTTGCCATCGAGTCGATTCCAACTCATAGCAACGCTAGACAAAGAGGAAAGTGGTCACTCACAGCCTCAGGGAGGAACTGGACTCTGGAGGAAAAGGTGCAGATGGGCATTGCCCAATAATCAAAGGACCCTTACAAGGCTGTGACCTTTCTCCTCCAGGCAGCAGCAGGGCAGACATCCAAAATCTGTTGTAGTTAGGGTTCTCCAGCGGAACAGAACCAGTAAGATATATATATGTATAGAGAGAGAGAGAGAGAACTATTATTGGAACTGGCTCACACCATTGTGGGGGCTGGCAAGTCCAAAATCCGTAGGTCAGGCAACAGACTAGAAATTCTGGCAATCTTGTGTCTGAAAATTAGTCCCTTGAGATGCAATCACAGCAGTAAGGGTTGCAGGCCAGACTTCTTGCCTGGTGAAAGGACCTTTAGCACCCCAACCCAGTAGGTGTTGTTCTATCCTTACAAGAGTGGCCAGGCTTGAGGGCTAGGCCAGTCGAAGCAGGTGGCTGGAGCCCAGGTGTTTGGGGGCAGGACTGCCCTGGCCCATGCATTTCCAACATAGCACTGGCACCTAAATTCTGATTGCTGTATTACTGTCAAGTAGTGTCAGCCAGCCTTATATCTAAGGACTACAGGCCTTAATTACTCTAGGGAGCAGTCTGGTGGCCAAACAAAGAAAGGCTTGTTACAAAGGCGCTTTTATTGAAAGGGCCTTTGTCCCAGCAAGGGGATTACTCCAGGCACCCCTTACCAGTCACCAGCCCAGTGCCAGGAAGCAATACGAGTCCAACTAATGGTCAGATGTTTCAGAAGACCAAAACTCAAATCTTAGCTGGTTCAGGCTTCCTGGCTGTGTGACCTGGTGTAAGTCAGATATTCTCTCTGAACTCTATTCCTGGAGCTAAAAAATCTGAATTTCACCCACTCGTCCCCAGTCCCCAGTGCTGAGTACACCAGGGCTGCTGGAGGTGCTGAACACCCCTGGGCTGCATTTCAGCACCTCTGAGAGGTATTTGTGCCCTACTTGGGCGGGCAAAAGGAGCCTTATTCGTGCAACATTAAGCACTTGGCTGCCAACAGAAAGTTGGCGGCTTGAAGCAGCTCTGTGGGAGAAAGACCTGGTGAAAGCTCTCATGAAGATTACAACCTAGAAAACACTATGGGGCAGTTCTACTCTGTCACATAGGGTCACTGTGAGTTGAAAATTGACTCCATGGCACCTAACAACAACCCCAAACCAAAAACCAAACCTGCTGATTTCAACTCATAGCAACCATATAGGGTTTCCAAAGAGCAGCTGGTGGATTCTAACTGCTGACCTTTTGGTTAGCAGCTGAATGGTTAACTACTGTGCCACCAGGGCTCCCTAACAGCAACAGGCAGGCAGAAATAAATGGACTCTTCAACTATGCCCTCACCCCTTGTCATGGTTTGAATTATGTCCCCCAAAAAATGTGTGTTATCAGTTTGGTTAGGCCATGATTCCTGGTACTGTGTGATTTTCCTGTATGTTGTAAACCTGCCTCTATGGTGTTAATGAGGGAGGGTGGGTGGCAGTTGTGTTAGTAAGGAAGACCTGATCTACAAGACTGGATTGTGTCCTGAGGCAATCTCTTGAGATATAAACGACAGAAGTGAGCAGTGAGACAGGGGGACCTCATACCATCAAGAAAGCAGTGCCAGGAGCAGAGCGTGTCCTTTGGACCGGGGTCCCTGCGCCGAGAAGCTCCTAGTCCCGGGGAACACTGATGAGAAGCCTGACAGAGAGAGAAAGCCTTCCCCTGGAGATGACACCCTGACTTTGGACTTTTAGCCTACTTTGACTGTGAGGAAATAAACTTCTCTTCGTTCAAACCATCCACTTGCGGTATTTCTGTTACAGCAGCACTGGATGACTAAGACAGAATTTGGTACCAAGAGAGTGGGGTGCTGCTCTAACAGATACCTAAAATGTGGAAGTGGTTTTAAAACGGTGAATGGATAGACGTGCGGCAGTGACAGAGGACCAGCAACAGCAGAGAACCTACGGCAGCAGAACCAGGAGACGCGTGCGAGACGGCACTGGAGCCGACCCATGGAGCGAGAGAGCTGAGTGCCTGTGCGACGGAGGCTTCCTGGCCGAGTGGGGTGCCTCCAGGCACTTATACCAGTGGAGCTACAGAGCTTTGGAACATTTGCCCCAGCAGGGCAGATGCAGGCATGAGGCCCAAGGGCCAAGAGGCGACAGGAAACAGAAGCAGAAGCTGAAGAGACAAGGAATGCAAGAAGCTGAGCTGCTTCGGCCTTGAAACGTATGGCCCAGGGCTGAGGGGCCTCGACTCAAAATCCAGAGTCTGTGGCCAATACCTAGAGTCTGGAGGGCAGGGCTATTGTGTAAACTGTCTCAGAGAACAGAAGATTATTTTCAAAGCCTCGAGGGCTAATGTAATGTGTTCTGCTGACTTGCTTGG
>NW_004443965.1:21810979-21827253 GCF_000243295.1 Trichechus manatus latirostris
AAATCCTGCCTCTATGATGTTAATGAGGGAGGATGGGTGGCAGTTGTGTTAGTAAGGCAGGACTCAGTTTACAAGACTGGATTGTGTCCTCGGGCAGTCTCCTGAGATATAAAAGACAGAAGTGAGCAGTGAGACAGGGGGACCTCATACCATCAAGAAAGCAGTGCCAGGAGCAGAGTGTGTCCTTTGGACCAGGGTCCCTGCACCGAGAAGCTCCTAGTCCCGGGGAACACCGATGAGAAGCCTGACAGAGAGAGAAAGCCTTCCCCTGGAGAAGATACCCTGAGTTTGGACTTTTAGCCTACTTTGACTGTGAGGAAATAAACTTCTCTTCGTTAAAACCATCCACTTGTGATATTTCTGTTATAGCAGCACTAGATGATTAAGACACCCCTCCACTCTCCCAAAACACTATAGCAAGTAAAGGAGCTTGTTTGTAGTGAACGGTTTTCCTACCTAGAATCCAAACACCCTCCCTGTTCGGAGGTGAGGGGCAGAAATCCACCTCCCACTAGGAAATCTGAGAAAGGATGGCTATTCCCTTTCCTCATTACCTAGAAACAGAGATGCTGGCAGGCTTGGTCAAGCCAATGCTCCCACCCTCAACTTGGAATCTTGAGGACGTGAGACTAAGGCTCAAGGCAGGTGGACATTGATAGTGGTGGAGCCAAGAGTCCTGCAGCTCCAAGAGGCCATGTCCAGTGTGAAGGGGGTTGCTGCAGGGGCCTTCGAGACTGTTCCTGGGGGCTGGACCTGGGCTGTGCTTTTACTACCCAACTCTGTTCCTGCTGCTTTTCTGAGCAGGGATCTCCAGCCTCCTGCAAATTCTGTGACTGGACAGCCATCCAATAAATTCCTTTTTTTCTTAAGATAAGAAGATTTGGGGGTTTGTGGTTTGTAACCAAGAGTCCTGGCTGGTAGTGCAAATGACATAGCTAGGGAGAAAATTACCCAAAATGCAGAAATTAAAAAAAAAAATCCATCTATACAAATATATTTATCACCAAACCCAAAAACCAAACATATTGCCATTGAGTCGATTCTGACTCATAGAGACCCTATAGAACAGAGTAGAACTGTCCCATAGAACTGTGTCAAGCAGAGGCTGGTGGATTCAAACTGCCGACCTTTTGGTGAGCAGCCTGAGCTCTTAACCACTGCACCACCAGGGCTCCACATTTGTCACAGCATTATTAAAAATGTGAAAATGGAAAAAGGGCTCATACTCTACAACAGTGAAACGCTAAAAAAAAAAAAAAAAAAAAAAATTAAGAAATACTCTGATCCATTCACTTGGAAAGTAAGCAGTTATCAAAATAATAGGTGTGAACCCGTTGCCATCAAGTCAATTATGACTCATGGCAACCCCATAGGACAGAGTAGAACTGCCCCAGAGGGTTTCTAAGGAGGAGCTGGTGGATTCGAACTGTCAACTTTTGGTTAGCAGCTGAGCTCTTAACCAGTGAGCCACCAGGGCTCCAATGGATATGAAGGTGATGTATTAAGAAGGGAAGTGCACATGAGACAGACTGACAAGTGAAAACAGAAGAAACTGTATGTACAAGATACTTTACCCTCTTCCCTTAAGAATATAAGCTCTCTGGGGGATGAAATTTTTATCTGTTTTAGTAGGCACCTCTGGTAATAGTGTTGTTATTGTTGTTAGGTGCTGTCAAGTCGATTCCAATTCAGAGCTACCCCATGTACAACAGAACAAAACACTGCCTGATCCTGTGCCATCCTCGCAGTCGTCATTATGCTTGAGCCCATTGTTGCAGCCACTGTGTCAATCCATCTCATTGAGGGTCTTCCTCTTTTTTGCTGACCGTCTACTTTATCAGGCATGATGTCCTTCTCCAGGGACTGGTCCCTCATAATAACATGCCCAAAGTACGTGAGATGAAGTCTAGCCATCCTTGCTTCCTAGTAATAGTAGGCACTCACTAACACTTATTGACTGAATGAATAAATGAACTATTTGCCCAGGGGAGGGGTGAAGAGGGAGAAACTATAAAAACACCCTTAAATGCTGTTAGTGGCTGTTGAGGGTTAGTCAGATTATTAAAAGCTGTTGCCTTCTTTTTTCTATTTCCAGCATTTTCCTTCATGTGGTTTTATTCATTTTACTGAGAAGGAAATTTTTTTTTTCTTAGTTCAAACCACTGGTAGGTAATCCAAATCCCCTAATATTTATGTCCCCTTGTGAGAGTCCTAGGTTGTGACTAAGCAGGGTGATAAGGGCAAGGCATGTTTGCTCCTCTTGCCAAGTGGAAATGCTTAGCAAATCCATCCATGAAGGAAGCCTGGCTCTGCTGCCTGGTAAACACCGCCTTCCTGTGGGCAGCAAGCACAGAATGACCTTCACAGTCTGCAGCTGGAGCCTGGGAGCAGGGAGCCTGTCTGGGGCAGTAAGCACTGCCAGGTGCCCAGGCCAAGTCAAAGGCCTTCCCACCCTCCCCCTCTCCCCTTGGCTTGTCATCTCTCCTGCTTCCTCACCCGGGCTTTGTCACCAGTCTGTGCACACCACAGAGTCTAAACAATGGCAGATTCAATAGCCAGAAGAGTTCAAAGGGGTTGACCGCCCCATCAGATAGGCATTCAACGGAGGCTGCCACCAGCTTAAGCAAGTGGGATCTCATCCCACCTCCCAGTGACTAAGCAGGGAATTGGAGGAGTCAGCACTCCGGGGAACTCAGGAGATCAGCAGGAAAGGAAAAAGAGGATATTAACCAGCCAGGTGAGCTGGGAGAGAAGGAAATCTGCTACTGATGGCCAGTCAAGGCTGCCGGTGGACACCTGCTGAGACCACCATCTTAGGACCACCACTGACTTACATTCACAATTCTATTCCTTCCTTCCCTCCCTCCCTCTCTCTCTCTCTCTCTCTCACACACACACATACACAGTTTGTTCATGACAAAATGAGTAACACCATGCAAAGAAAAAAGCTGGACATAGAGAACAGAAGACACACATAAACACACACCCAGCACAGTCTCCAATTTGCTTTCTTTATGCCCTTTTCTTTCCTGCAGTGGCCACTTTCCTCCCTTGTATCGATTCATGCTCCATCCTGGTTTGATCCAAACCTAGACCACAAGCCCCAGGCTCCATGGCACAAATGCGAGCATCGTTTCTTCCTTTATAAATGTGTGCTGTATCAACTGGGCAGCATCCGTCCTCAGAAGTCTGGGTCCCAGCTCTGCAAGGTCTCTCCTCCAAGCTCCTGAGGTTCCAGAACCAGCTGGATAGTGCCCCCACCTCACAGTTCCGGGTCCCAGCTCCATTTGGTCCCTCCTCCAAGCCCCTGAGGAACCTGAACCAGCAAGTCAGCAACCTTTCACCAGAGGTCTGTGTTCCAGCTCTTCAGGGCTCTCCTCCAAGCTCCTAGGTTCTAATAACCCCAGCCCGTGGCGGGCGGGGGGCGGGTAGATGCTTCCTAAAGTTACTGTCTCTGAAATATACCAGTGTTCCTGTTATGCCTTTTTCAGTCCAACAATATTAGTTTAATTAATTCCCTTTATTAAATTCTCTCTGTTAAAATAACTGGTGATCAGCTCCTTGCCTAAATAACATTTACATTCACAGAAGACTTTCAGGAGTGGTATTAATAGTTTCGGCTTCCTTGGTTAGTCTGTTGTATCAAATTTAAATTAAAATACTTTGATTTTTTTCCCAACTATTCTTTAATTTTATAATCATTAAAATAAAAAGAAAACTATGGTGGCTTCTGTTTTTCTGATTGGACTCTTACAGATATAGGAGAAAATCTAGCAGGAAAAGATATGTCAAGTTGAACCTGCCAGTGGAGGGAGGTATCTGGGTGTTTTGGTGGAGCAGTCCATCTCCTCCTCACCCGAAGAGAAGAGCTTTTCATCTTCCATGGTCAAATGCCACTCCTCAAGGAACTGTGTTCAAGACGTAATGGAAGTTATGACCCACTAAGCTTTCCAAGAAGCCCTGTTGACACAGTGGTTAAGAGTTCGGCTGCTAACCAAAAGGTCAGCAGTTCGAATCCATCAGCTGCTCCTTGGAAACCTTATGGGGCAATTCTGCTCTGTCCAGTAGGGTTCCTATGAGTCAGAATCAAGTCGATGGCAATGGAGAGAGTGGAGAAGTTGCCCAAGTTATTGACCATTTCTTACTTATGTTCTGAGGAGTTTTAGATGCAATTGAACAGTGGAAGAATATATGCCTTTTAAATAGCCAGAGATGCCAGAACTCCTGAAGAAAGAGGGGCTTGGTAAGGGAGAGAAGACCCAACTGGAGAAGAGAATGCTGTAGAACAAATATACAGAAGGAGTTAAGCAACCTAACGGTTCATAAAGACAAAAGGGAGGCCACCACACTCCAACTCAGGGGGCGGCAAGACTATTAAAATCACAGGTGGTTGCAATAACTACATATGCATTCAGTGCTGAATTTCCAATCCCTATCTCCTTACTTTGGGAGCAATTAGTCTCGGGTGAAAAATTGCACTTGCAGCTAATTGCACCTGCAATTACCTACTTCCGGGTGCAATTAGCCACTTGAACCTAATTCTGAGTGTGCAAGTGTTTAATTGTATATGTGAGGAGGTGATTCCAGACACAGTTAGTTGTGCCCTCAGTCTTTGCACCTGCAACTAATTGTGACTAATAAAACAAGTCTTCATGCAAGTCAGGTTGAAGGCACATATGGTGACCCTGTTTGGGGAACCAAGACTTGGGTTGGCTGGGCTCATAGAGGTACAAGTGTACTAAAGGGAACAAGGGATAAATTATTAGAAGTAGTCATTCTTTAGGTCTCTGGTCACATTATCCATGTCTCCTTCTATGTCATGCTTCTTCTGGACTATAGAATAAAAAGTCAACTGATTAAAGGTAGGAACTCTGCCTTGGCTGGCATAGATACTTGCAAAGATAACAGAGTAAGTCTTCTGATGATATAAAGAAATTTCCATAAGGCACCAGGGGGTGGGAGTGTCAGAATCATATTGTAGCCAGTTTTCCATTATTTGGGTTAACTCTGATGAGGTTGTTTAAAACACCTAGGCAACAGATAATTTACTGAGCCCTTGCTATGTGGAGGCATTGTGATAAGTCATATAGTGAATCCAGAGATTAATAGACATGGTTTCTGCCTTCAACTTCAGTTACACAAATATTTATTGAGTACCCACCATCTGCTTGGCAACTCAAAGTGCTCAAGAGTTTATTGAGAAATCCATTTATTCATTCTTTCTACAAGTATCTATTTATCAATCCCTCTTGGAACCCACATTCAAGTGCGGAAGACTATGTTAAATAATCACTTTAACAATGAATATCTTTGTTACAATGGCTATGAGCATGCATGATTGGGGCCTACCTTGGGCTGAGAGCTCAGGTTAGCCTTCGCCAAAGAACTGATGCTTGAGCTGAGATTTAAAAAATGACAAGGAGTTCCTGGGTAAGGAGAGAGGGAGAGAAGTTTCCAGGCAGAAGGAATAAAAATGCAAAGGCTCTAAGGCAGGAGGGAACATGCCACCATTGAGATATGGAAAGAAGGCCAGCATGTCAGGACAGAATAAGTGGAAGAGAGGTGTGAGGTTTAGGTGATGAGTGGGAGGGGGCTGTTTAAAATACACCAAAATTTGGTCATCTGCCAGAATGGAGGGCATATGTGGCCTCTCATGTTAGCCAACAGGGAATCTTGATGTGAGATATATATTTTTTGACCCTCTTCCTCTGTCTAACCATAACCAACCTGGACCCTGGAAGAGACAGAAGGGAGATGAGGTTGAAATTACAAATCAACCCCTTGTTCTCCATTGCACATCCCTGATGAGTTTAAGCTTAAATAAGTAACTTTAACTTGGAAGTGAGATTGAAGTTTTACATTAAACTAGACTGGACTTTTAATACTTGAAAATAAGTCTTATTATCAAAACTGAGACTGTTCTAATAGTTGGAAATGATCCAGAAGCTATGGGATCTGCATGAGATGTTTCTAAAGGATGGGAAAAAGGGAGCCACCTGGGCATATTTCAAAGCTGAGTAGGAGGAACAGCTACTTTGTGTTTACACTCCACTGAGTGAGCCCATTCAGTGAACTGCTTCTGTATGGGAGTGATGATGCACACAACCCCCAAGGGCTGAGGTCTGAGAATGCAGGAGAAGTTCCACAAAGATAAGAAGGATCAGTTGGGTTTGATAATGAGGAGAGACCAGGCATTGCAGAAGAAGAGTGGTGAGAACACAGAGGATGGAATCCATTCTCTACTGGAGGGGAAGCCTCAAGAAGTCTGACTAAGCTAGAGTGGATGTTCTGAGGAGTGAGAAGTAGGCTTGCATGGGACATGGGCTAAAACCAGATGGGAAGAAGCCTGGAATGCCTGAAAACAGAATTTAGGAGTCTCTAGCATCAAACCTGCATTCTCCTCCAGACTCTCAATAACCAGCAAAATGACTTGGGTTCAACCTAAACTGAGGGGTTCATCTAGAAAAGTTCCCTTTCAGGGCTTAAATTATGACTTCTTTTCTTCTGCGTATTGTCTAGTGTATTGTGAGACATTCACTCCTCATCCTGGCCCATTCATCTGGCCAGGATGGTACCTGTGCAGGGCAGGTCTTAGAGGATTCTAGGAGAGTGATAGAATCCTCTCTTTTCCTCCTTTCTCTCTTGCGGCAGAAATTGGTTCGATGCTCACCAATTCAGTTACTTCTTCCTTGGCACACAGGAAGACTGTATTTCTCAGCCTTCCTTATAGTTAGAGCCATGTGACTGGTACAAACCTGACACCCTGAACATTCAATGCAATCTTCCATTCATTCTCTCCTCCCTCTTCATGAGGCTGGAAATAAAAGACTCTGAGACAGTGGAGATACATGATGACAAGAATCTGTATCCCTGCTCGGAGGTGAGCCATCAGACCTACATCAGATCACGACAGGTGCCAGAAATAAACTTAGGCTTTGTTAAGCCACTGAGATGTGTTTTCTATTCATTACTGCAGCATAGCCTCATCTACATTAACATACCAGTCTATCCTCCACCCCAGTGTTCCCTGCTCTCTTATTTCCCCCATTTCTGCATACTTCCTATGGCCCCCTTGACCCTGACCTTTCTTAAGACCCTCATTAATTTTCTTGCTGCAGAGTATTCACAGCTCTAGCAGAGGTAGAGGTGAAGACTCACAAAGAAAAGTCTTTGATCTTTCTCTTCCTCAAACATGCTATCGCATTGCCACGTTGACGCCTTTTCTATTTGCTCTTTCAGGATGCTCTTTCTCCAGACTTTCACTCAGGTGGCTTCTTCCCAGCTGAAATGACCCTTTCTCGGAGAAGCTTGCTTTAATACTGCAACCTGCCCCCAATCACTTCCTATAAACTTTACTGCTTTCGTAGCACTTATCAATACAGGAAATGATCTTATTTATTTTCTTTCTCCTTCTAGGATATCATCTCCACGAGAACAAGGATTAGATTTTATATGTTGCTGTTCCTTTAGTGCCAGAACAAACCCAGGACCTGCTCAATAAGTGATTGTTACATGAATGAATGAACGAATTACTATAAAGACTTACACCTCTAATATCTAGTCTCATTCCCTTTTCTGATGAGGGCATTGAGCCCTTTCCCCTGAAAAGAGGAAAAAGAAAAGCAGCAATCTCTACCACGATAGCTGTTTCTGGAGTGCTGAACTTGGATGTCGTTTATTCAAATGAAAACTCTGGGGGAATTGTTTCAGAGGGATCCATAAAACAAATGTCACTTTCACCCGGAGAATTCACCCAACCTTCTAACCAATTTCAGCTATAGTTCTTTAATGCAGATTTGACAAATCTGAAATCTCTTACACAAAGCCATTTATCATCTAGTGTGCGCTTGCCCTGTACCACAGTTTAAGTTATAGCTTTTTAATGGGGTAAAACATTTCTTTAAAACCATCAAAATACCTTAAACCATAACTGCCTATAAGAAATTGACGCGTTTCAAGCATTGATTTAACCCCTGGATGTCAACCTTGCCACTGGCACCATGGGCACTTCTAATCAAAGCAGCTAAGGAGGTATAATGAATATCCAGTGAACCATTTGGTATATCTATGTGGTTTTTCAGATTGAAAATAAATCAATGAGCCTTACAAAATGCGTATTGTAGTGGTATATTCATAAACAATAATCTTGTTTTTCTAACCTGACTCGAGTGTTATTCTTTTTATAACGCAACTGAAGATTTAATAATTTATTTTATAGATTCATAGCCCAAAGCTTAAAGGGGAAGGAACCTAAGTCCAGGTTTGATTTTTTTATATGTCCTTGGGTGTGGAAGGCCCCTGGGTGGTGCAAAGGATTTGTGCTTGGCTACTAACCTAAGGGTTGGCAGTTCAAACCCACCCAGCATGCCTCAGAAGAAATGTCTAGTGATTTGCTTCCATAAATATTACAACCAAAACACTATGGAGCAGTTCTACTCTGTAACACATGGGATTGCCATGAGTCAGAATCAACTCGACAGCAATGGGTTTTTGGTTTGGTTTGAGTGTGTTAGGTAGGTGGGTCATAAAGGTAAAAGGAGGTGCTCACAATCTAGTAGAGAACGTAAGGCATATGAATCATAACTAGTAAATAAAGTCACGAAACTTCCATGAGTACAATACCAGGACAAAGTCTAGACTGAGCGCTGTGCATGCTGGATAAAGGAAAACAGATTATGATGACTCCTGCTTTTGTGGGCACTATAGCTGAACCCATGCATCTTGCCTTTCTGTCCAGGTCAGCCAAAGGCAGCAGGCTTAATTGAACTGGAACAATCTCCTCCGATAATAGCTTGGTGCATTCACCTACAGACCTCCTCCAGGACCCTGCCAAAGGTTTCAGCTGTGTTGTCCCACCCACTTCCTCAGCTGGAAATGGGGTGAGTTTGCTTTACCTCCTATTGGCACGGGCTCAAACCCTGTGACCCAAAGCTGCCTCTCTATCTCAGCAACTTCCCTTCCAGAGGCCAAATATAACCATCCCTTTCCCGGCTCACAAAAATTCCAGTCAGACTGCTGTGCACAGTGACAGACGGCCAGAGTGTCTCACCAGCCCAGCCCACAGCCAAAAATAATGGCCGCTTGGTTAGTATGGGCTGGAGATTTTTTTTTCTGTTGTTGGGATTTGTGTTTTCGATTTTTTTTTGAACATTTTATTGTGCTTAGGTGGAAGTTTACACAGCAAACTAGTTTCCCATTCAATAATTCATATACACATTTGTTCTGTGACATTGCTTGCTATCCTAACAATGTGTCAGGACTCTCCCCAATTCCATCCTGCCTTCCCCATTTCCATCCCTCCAGTTCCCCTGCTCCTCCTTGCCTTCTCATCTTTGCTCTTGGGCAAATGTTGCCCATTTAGTCTCATTTAGTTGATTGGTCCAAGAAGCACATTCCTCAAGGGTGTAATTGTTTAATTTTATAGGCCAATCTATTATTTGGCTGAAAGGTGACCTCCAGGAGTAGCTTCAGTTCCAGTTTGAAAGGATGTCTTAGGGCGATAGTTTCGGGAGTTCCTCCAGTCTCTATCATTCCAGTAATCTGGTCTTTTTTATGAATTTGAGTTTTGTTCTAAATGTTTTCCCACTCTAACCGGTCCTCCTACTGTGTCCCTGGTCAGAGCGGTCGGTTGTGGTAGCTGGGCACTGCCTAGTTCTTCTGGTCTCAGGCTAGAGGAGGCTGTGGTTCATGTAGGCCATCAGTCTTTTGTACTAATTTCTTCCTTGAGTCTTTGGTTTCTTTCACTCCCCTTTGCTCCAGAAGGGAAGAGACCAATAGTTGTATCTTAGATGGCAGCTCACAAGTTTTTAAGACCCCAAAAACTACTTACCAAACTGGGATGTAGAGCATTATCTTTATGAATTATGTTATGCCAATTGAGCTAGATGTTCCCCGAGACTATGGTCCTTAGCCTTCAAGCCCAGTAACTCAGACCCAAGAGGTGTTTGGATATGTCTAGGAAGTTTCCATAACTGTGTCCCCTCTGTGCTCTATTATGTATATGAATATACATGCAGCACATACAAATATGTATATACAATTACCCACAACTATACCCATATATGCAAGCGCATGCACTCCCATACACCTTCCCACATCTATATAGTATACATATCTACCTATGCAACCACTCACAGATTATAGGTTATTATTATGTTGTTGTAGAATTGTATATAGTATAGTCGTTACTGTAGTTGCCCTTTATTCTTGTGTACCTCTCAGTGTCTTCATTTGCCTTGATCAAATTCTAACTTATGCTGAGTTCCCGCATATTGCATATTGCCTTTCCCTTCACCAAAATTAACACATCTATTATCTAGTACGTGATTCTCCCTCCCTCCTCTTCCTATTCCTGGTAACCATCAAAGAATGTTGCTTCCTGTGTGTAAACCTATTCTCAACTTTTTATAAGAATGGTATCATACAGTATTCATCCTTTTGTGATTGACTTATTTCACTCAGCATAATGTCTTTGTTAGAAGATATTGCAAACTCTATCATTGTTAGTATTCCATTGTATGTATGTACCACAATTTGTTTATCCATTCATCTATTGATGGACTCTTAGGTTGTTTCCATCTTTTGACTATTGTGATTAATGCTGCAATGAACATGGGTGTGCCTATGTCTATCTGTGTCACTGCTCTTATTTCCCAAGGATAAACACCTAATAGTGGGATTGTTGGAGCATATGGTATTTCTATTTTAAGCTTTTTGAAGAAGTGTCATACCATTTTCCATAGAGGTTGAACCATTTTATAATCCCACCAGCACTGTAAGAGTTTCAGTCTCCCCACAACCTCACCAGCATTTGTTGTTTTCTATTGTTTTGTTTTGTTTTGATCAGTGCCATTTTGCTGGGATGAGATGGTATCTCATTGCAGTTTTGATTTGCATCTCTCTAACGGCTAATGATCAGGAGCATCTCTTCATGTGTTTGTTAGCCACCTGAATGTCTTCTTCGGCGAGGTGTCTGTTCATGTCCTTTGCCTATTTTTTGATAGAATTATTTGTCTTTTTGTTGTTGAGGTGTTGAAGTTTTCTATATTTTAGAGATTAAACCTTGTCAGACATGTTGTTGCCAAAAATGTTTCCCAGCCTGTAGGTTCTCTTTCACTCTTTTGGTGAAGTCTTTCGATGAGCATAAGTATTTAATTTTTAGGAGGTCGCAGTTATCAAGTTTATCTTCTGCTATTTGTGCATTTTTAGCTATGTGTGATAGTCTATAACATAAATTAGGACCCCTAGTTTTGTCCCTATGTGATCTTCCAGGAACTTTATAGTTTTAAGTTTAAACTTAGGTCTTTGATTCATTTTGAGTTAGTTCTTGTATATGGTGTGAGGTATGGATCCTGTTTCATTTTACTGCAAATAGATATCCAGTTTTACCAGCACCATTTGTTAAAGAGACTATCTCTTCCCCACTGAAGGAACTTCCACCTGTTGTCGAAGATCAGTGCTGCATAGCTGGATAGATTTTCTCCCGGATTCTCAATTCTGTTCCATTGGTCTATGTGTCTGTTGTTGTACCAGTACCAGGCTGTTCTGACTACTACGGCTGTATAGTAAGTTTTGAGATCAGGGAGTATGAGGCCTCCTACTTTGTTCTTCTTCTTCAATAATGCTTTGGCTATTCGAGGTCTCTTTCTTTTCCACATAAAGTTAGAGATTAGTTTTTCCATTTCATTAAAGAATGTTGTTGGGATTTGGATCAGGGTTGCATTATATCTACAGATCTCTTTGGGGAGTATTGACATTTTCACAATGCTAAGTCTTCCAGTCCATGAGCATGATATGTTTTTCCATTTATGTAGGTCTATTTTGGTTTCTTGCAGTAGCGTTTTGTAGTTTTCTTTGTATAATAAGTCTTTTATGACCCTGATTATATTTATTCCTAGGTATTTTATCCTTTTGGGGGCTATTGTAAATGATATTGTTTTTGATTTCCTTTTTGGAGTTCTCCTTATAAGAGTAGAGGAATCCAACTGATTTTTGTATGTTGATCTTGTATACTGACACTTTGCTTAACCCTTCTATTAGTTCCAATAACTTATTTGTGGAGTCTCTGGGATTTTCTATATATAAGATCATGTTATTTATGAATAGGGATAGTTTTACTTCTTCCTTATCAACTCAGATGCCTTTATTTCCCTTTCTTGCCTTATTGCTCTGGCTAGGACTTCTAGTACAATATTGAATAGGAATGGTGATAATGGGCATCCTTGTCTAGTTCCTGTTCTCAAGGGGAATGCTTTCAATCTCTCTCTGTTGAGAATAATGTTGACTCTTGGTTTTGTATATATGCCCTTAATTATTTTGAGGAATTTCCCTTCCATTCCTATTTTGCTTAAAGTTTTGATTAGGAAAGGGTATTGGATTTTATGAAATGTGTTCTCTGCATTGATTGAGATGATCATGTGATTCTTTTCCTGTGTTTTATATATGTGGTGAATTACGTTGATTGATTTTCTAATGTTGAACCACCCTTGCATCCTTTGTATGAATCCCATCTGATCATGATGTATTCTTTTTTTTATATGCTATTGAATTCTACTGGCCAGAATTTTGTTGAGAATTTTTGCATCTATATTCATAAGGACCCCACACACCTGTCAGTTTGTCATACTGTTGTGGCTTCTGTGTTGCTGTGATACTGGAAGCTATGCCACTGGTATTTCAAATACCAGCAGGATCACCCATGGTGGATAGGTTTTACCTGAGCTTCCAGACTAAGATAGACTAGGAAGAAAGACCTGCAGTCTACTTCTGAAAAAATCAGCCAGTGAAAAACTTATGATTAGCAGCAGAACATTGTCTGATATAGTGCCAGAAGATGAGCCCCTCAGGTTGGAAGGCACTCAAAAGATGACTGGGGAAGAGCTGCCTCCTCAAAGTAGAGTCAACCTTAATGATGTGGATGGAGTCAAGCTTTCAGCACCTTCATTGCTAAATATGGCATGACTCAAAATGATAAGAAACAGCTGAAAATATCTGTTAATAATAGGGATATGGAAAGTACAAAGTATGAATCAATGCAAATTGGAAATCATCAAAAATGAAAGGGAATGCATAAACTTCAATATCCTAGGCAATACTGAGCTGAAACAGACTGATACTGGCCATTTTGAATCAGACAATCATATGGTCTACTATACTAGGAATGACAAATTGAAGAGGAATGGTATTGAGTTCATCATCAAAAAGAACATTTCAAGATCTATCCTGAAGTTACAACGCTGTCAGTGATAGGATAATATCCATATGCCTACAAGAAAGAACAGTTAATACGACTTATTATTCAAATTGACACACCAAACACTAAGACCAAAGGTGAAGAGATTGAAGATATTTACCAACCTCTGCAGTCTGAAATTGATCAAATGTGCAATCAGGATGCATTGATAATTACTGGTGATTGGAATGCAAAAGTTCGAAACAGGACTTCTGGGCAATATGGCGCTATAGTCAGAAGCACCATGCCATCCCTCCACAGATCCGAAAAACTAAGCCAAACAGAGTCACACGTCAATCCTGAAACCCTAAGCATCAAATGAAGAGATAAAGAACTCAGCCAAGCACCAAATGGAATAAGAAACTGACCGAGAACAGAGAGCAAGGAGTGATACATGCAGAGGTCCCCTATCAGCTATGGCAACATGGATCCACCATCTTGGACTCCTATCGGAGATCAGCGAACAAGGGGTATGAGAAAGCAGCTTCATGGGGCTTCCAGCAGGAGACGACAACCGGTAACCAGCAATATACAATTTCCCACCCCCCACCCTTCTTCACAACCACTCAGCTTCCTCTGCTTCCTGCGGCCACAGTCTCTTGGCTGGGAAGCGCCAGTTGCTTGGATTCCACCCGCCCACACTGGCCGGCTCCCTGAGTGTCATTCGTTGGCTGCTGGTGTTGCTTTTTTCCGCTTCTTTAGATTTCTTCCTTACCTCTCACAACCTCCCCTTCCTTTCTCTCAAATACCTGGCTCCATGTGCCATCTTTGCTTTTTCCTGAAAGGCTACGAAACACCACTCGACTGTGAAACTGCTTTCCGGCCTGTGACGTCATGCTGGTGG
The DNA here is from genome assembly GCF_000243295.1 of Trichechus manatus latirostris. Taxonomy (NCBI): domain Eukaryota; kingdom Metazoa; phylum Chordata; class Mammalia; order Sirenia; family Trichechidae; genus Trichechus; species Trichechus manatus. The sequence continues at coordinate 21,825,055 of NW_004443965.1, forward strand.
GAACCCCAGGCTTTTGCTTGTTTGTTTGCTCTGATTTATTCTGTTTTGATTTGCTTGTTTGTTTTCTTTTTCTTTTCTTGGCTTGGGAACCTCTTCTAGCTGGGCAGTACCATATGGCTTGGAAGCTACTCCCTTACTCTGCGCAGATGCACAGGGACATCCCTGGGGGCATTTCTTTTCTTTTTTCTTTTTTTTGATTTTGTGGGGTTTTTTTGTTTTGTTTCTTTGTTTTGTTTTCTTCTCTCTATTATTCCCTTTTTGTCTTTCTTCATTTCCAGTTTCTCAATTTATTCTCTTTTTCTTTTACCCTTTTTCTTTTTTTTTCCATTTTTGTTTTTCCTCATTTCTCAGTGTATCATATCTCCACTCCAATCGCCAGCTCTCTTAGCACTCTTTTTTGTTTGTGTGTATGTTTTTGGGTCCTGTTCCTCTCTCCTCTCTCTCATCTTTCCCATACCCATCTTAGCTCTGCACATCACAATCTCCCCCTCCTTCCTGCCTACCTGCACTGTGCACTGAACATCACACTTCCAAGCAGCACCGGCACGGCCACCCGAAACCTGCCCCGTGCTGATTCTCAGACTGCACTGTCAGCCCTAGTACATGCTGCAAACAACCCATCCTAGCAACTCTCCTTCAGCTGGACCTGCCCTGCTGAACCATACCTGAGTGACTGACCCTGCTCATTGGAGAAGGAGGTGAAAAGTATCATGCCCACAGATGAGCAAAGAACAAAGAATGCACAGCCCACCTGTTCAGACATAACCAAATAAAACAAAAAAGTAGGATGAAACAAACAATAAATGAAGAAAATAACTACTGAAATACCTGAAGACAACAGACAATATCAAAACATATACAAAAACAGGACAGGATGGCTCCAGTAGGCATCCAAAATAAAACACCAGATGACTTTCCAGTAGAAGAAAAGGCACTAAAACTACCTGATAGGGAATTGAAATCTTTAATATTCAGAATTATCCAAAAGTTGAAGCAAAAACGAGGAAAAAATAGACAAATTCATGGAAAATACTGACAAAAAAAACAGAAGAATTCGAGAAAATAACACAGGAACAAAATGCTAAAATAAATTCAAACTAGAAATCGTACAAAAACAACAATTAGAAATCCAAAAGATAAACAACAAGATTTCAGAAATGGACAGTGTCATAGAAGGCCTGAGGAGCAGGTTTGAAACAATGGATGATAGGATCAGTGAAATTGAAGACAAACACTTGGCTACAACTCTGTTGGAGGAAAAATCAGAAAAAAGAAGAAAGAAAAATAAAGAAACCCTGAGAATTATGTGTGATACAATCAAAGCAAAAATCTGCAAGTGATCGGTGTTCCAGAACAGGGGAGAAAACAGAAAACTCAGAGAGGATCAGTGAAGAATTGCTGACAGAAAACTTCCCAAATATCATGACAGATGAAAAGATGACCATCCAAGAAGCTCAACGAAACCCATATAGGATAGACCTCAAAAGAAAATCACCAAGGCATATCATAATCACATTTGCCAAAACCAAAGACAAACAAAGAATCCTGAGAGCAGCTCGAGAAAAACAAAAAGTCACATACAGAGGAGAAACAATAGGACTAAGCTCAGATTATTCAACAGAAACCATGCAGGCAAGAAGGCAGTGGGATGACATACATAAAACCTTGGAAGAAAAAAATTGCCAGCCAAGAATAATATATCCTGTAAAACTCTCGTTCAAATATGGTGGTGAATTAGGTCATTTCCAGATAAACAGAAATTAGGGGACTATGTAAAAACCAAACCAAACTTACAAGAATTATTAAATGGAGGGCTCTGGGGGCCATGGTTTCTGGGAACATCTAGTTCAATTGGCATAACACAGTTTATAAAGACTATGTTCTACATTCTACCTTGGTGAGTAGCGTCTGAAAGGCCTGTGAGCAGCCATCTAAGATACTCCACTGGTCTCACCTCTTCGAGAGCAAGGAAGAATGAAGAGACCAGGATACAAGGAAAAGATTAGTCATAAGGACTAATGGACCACAGCTCCCAAGGCCTCCACCAGACTGAGTCCAGTACAGCTAGATGGTGCCTGGCTACCACCACTGACTGCTCTGACCAGGATCACAATAGAGGGGCCCGGACAGAGCTGGAAAAGCATGTAGAACAAAATTATAACTCACACACACACACAAAAGACCAGATTTACTGGCCTG
>NW_004443965.1:21827607-21872496 GCF_000243295.1 Trichechus manatus latirostris
GGGGGCAATGAGTTGAAGATAATGGTGATGGAATAATTTGGAAAAGGATAGTGAGAATAGCAGCACAACTGGAAGAATGTAATCCATGTCACTGTACATGTAGAAACTTTTGAAATGGTGTAAACTTGGCTATGTATATTTTCACCAAAAAAAAAAAAAATAAGGTCCTCCAAGGTCAAGAAGGGAGAGTGTTGACATATTGTTGTCATAAAACAATATGTGTACTGACTGTTTAATGAGAAACTATTTGTTCTGTAAACTTTCATCTAAAGTACAATAAAATATGTATATATATAAAAGTTTGAAACAAAGAACAAGGAATAGTGGTTGGAAAGTATGACCTTGGTGATGGAAATGATGCAGGAGATCACATGATAGAATTTTGCAAGACCAAAAACTTCTTCATTGCAAATACATATTATCAAAAATATAGATGGCTACTACACATGGACCTCACCAGACGGAATACACAGGAATCAAATAGATTACATCTGTGGAAAGAGGTGATGGAAAAGCTCAATATCATCAGTCAGAACAAGGCCAGGGGCTGACTGTGGAACACACCATCAATTGCTCTTATGCAAGTTCAAGTTGAGGTTGAAGAAAATTAGAACAAGACCATGAGAGACAAACTACAACCTTCAGTATATCCCACCTGAATATAGAAACCATCTCAAGAATAGAGTTGACACATTGAACATTAACGACCGAAGACCAGAACAGTTGTGGAACGACATCAAGGATATCATACATGAAGAAAGCAAAAGGTCATTGAAAAGACAGGAGAGAAAGAAAAGGCCAAAATGGATGTCAGAAGAGACTCTGAAGCATGCTCTTGAACGTCGAGTAGCTAAAGCAAAAAGAAGAAATGATGAAGAGAACTGAAGATTTCAAAGGGCAGCTAGAGAAGACAAAGTAAAGTATTATAATGACATGTGTAAAGACCTGGAGTTGGAAAACCAAAAGGGAAGAACACGCTCAGTATTTCTAAAGCTGCAAGAACCAATGAAAAAATTCAAGCCTTGAGTTGCAATATTGAAGCATTCTATGGGGAAAATATTGAACAAAGCAGGAAGCATCAAAAGAAGATGGAAAGAATGCACAAAGTCACTGTACCTAAAAGAACTGGTCGACCTTCAACCATTTCAGGAGGTAGCATATGATCAAGAATCGATGATACTGAAGGAAGAAGTCCAAGTTGCACTGAAGGCATTGGCAAAAATCAAGGCTCCAGGAACTGACAGAATACCAATTGAGACGTTTCAACAAAGAGGTGCAGTGCTGGCAGTGCTCACTCATCTTTGCCAAGAAATTTGGAAGACAGCTACCCGGCCAACCAACTGGAAGAGATCCATATTTATGCCTATTCCCAAGAAAGGTGATCCAACAGAATGAGGAAATTATCTAACAATATCATTAATAAAACTAATAAAATTTTATCTTCAACAAGTAAAATTTTGTTGAAGATCATTCAAAAGCAGTTGCTGCAGTACATCCACAGGGCACTGACAAAAGTTCAAGCCAGATTCAGAAAAGGACATGGAATGAGGGATGTCATTGCTGATGTCAGATGGATCTTGGCTGAAAGCAGGGAATACCTGTGTTTTATTGACTATGAAAACATAGAATACCTGTGTTTCATTGACTATGCAAAGGCATTTGACCGTGTTAATCATAACAAATTATGGATGATATTGCGCAGAATGGGTATTCCAGAACACTTAGTTGTGCTCATGAGGAACCTACATGGACCAAGAGGCAGTCCTTTGAAGAGAACAAGGGGATACTGCGTGGTTTAAAATCAGGAAAGTTGTGTGTCAAGTTTGTATCCTTTCACCATACTTATTCAATCTTCATGCTGAGCAAATAATCTGAGAAGCTGGAGTATATGAAGAAGAACAGGCGTCAGGATTGGACAAAGACTCATTAACAACCTGTGATATGCAGATGACACAACCTTGCTTGTTGAAAGCGAAGAGGGCTTGAAGTACTTATTGATGAAGATCAAAGACTACAGCCTCAGTATATATTACACCTCAACATACAGAAAATAAAAATCCTTGAAAGTGAACCAATCATCAACATCATGATAAATGGAGAAAATATTGAAGCTGTCAAGGATTTCATTTTACTTGTATCCATAATCAAGTATGAGTTGGAATCAACTCGATGACAACATGTTTGGTTTTTGTTTTTGTTTCTTTTTTATAATCGATATCCATGGAAGCAGCAGTCAAGAAATCAAACGACATATTGCATTGAACAAATCTGTTGCAAAAGACCTCTTTAAAGTCTTAAAAAGCAAGTATGTCATTTTAAAGACTAAGGTGCACCTGACCCAAGCCATGGTATTTTCAATCACCTCATATGCATGCAAAAGCTTGACAATGAATAAGAAAGGCCAAAGAAGAATTGATACCTTTGAATTATGGTGTTGGTGAAGAATATTGAATATACCATGACTGCCAGAAGAATTAACAAATCTGTTTGGAAGAAGTACAGCCAGAATGCTCCTTAGAATCAAGGATGGTAAGACTTCATCTCACATAATTTGGACATGTTATCAGGAGGGACCAGTCCCTGGAGAAGGACATTGTGCTTGGTAAAGTAGATGGTCGGGAAAAAGAGGAAGATCCTCCAATGAGATGGATTGACACAGTGGCTAGACATTAAGCTCAAGGATAATAATGATGGTGAGGATGGTGCAGGATAGGGCAGTGTTTCCTTTGGTGCACATAGGGTCACTATGAGTCAGAACTGACTCGATGGCACCTAACCACAATTCATGAGGTATATTGATCTGTAATTGTGTGTGTGTGTGTAGTATCTTTGCCTGACTTTAGGATCAGGGTTATGCTGGCTTCACAGAATGAATTAGCAGTATTCGTTCCTTTCCTACTTTCTGGAATACTTGAGTAGAATTGGTGTCAACTCTTCTCTTAAAGTTTGATAGAACTCTCCAGTGAAGTCATCTGAACTGGAGCTTTTTTCTTTTGGGAGGTTTTTCTTTTCTTTTTTTTTAATGACTTCTTCAATTTCTTCTTTTGTTGTGGGTTTACATAGGTTTTCTACCTCTGCTTGTGTTAGTTTAGGTAGATAATCTGTTTCTAGAAATTTGTCCACTTCTAGGTTTTCAAATTTGTTAGAGTACAATTTTTCACAATATTCTGTAATAATCCTCTTTAGTTCAGTTGGTTTTATTGTAATATCACCCATTTCATTTCTTATTTTGTTTATTTGCATCTTCTCATTTTTTTCCCTTTGTTTGGCAATTTTATTGATCCTCTCACAGAACCAACTTCTAGTTTTGTTGATTTTTTCTATTGTTTTTCTGTTTCCTATTTCATTTATTTCTGCTCTGATCTTTATTATTTCCTTTCTTCTGGTAACTGTGGACTTCTTTTGCTGTTCCTTTTGTATTTGTTCAAGTTGTCAGGTTAAGTTATAGATTCTGGATCTTCTTTTCCGATGTGTGCATTTATTGCTATACATTTTCCTCTGGGCATTGCTTTTGCTCTGTCCCAGGGGTTTGCTATGTTTTGTCTTCATTGTCATTTGATTCTATGAATTCTGTAATTTCATTTTTAATTTCTTTTATGACCCAGTAGTTTTTAAGTAAGGTGTTATTCAGTTTCCATGTATTTAATTTTTTTCCTTGAACTTTCTGTTACTGATTTCTAGTTTTATAGCATTATGATCAGAAAGGGTGCTATGTACTGTGTTGAAGTTTTTGTATTTTTTGAGGCATGCTTTTTGGCCTAAAATATGGTCTATTCTGGCAAATGATCTGTGCACGTTGGAGAAGAATGTGTATTGTGTGCTGTTGGGTGGTATGTTCTGTATATGCCTATGAGGTCCAGTTGGCTGATTGTTATTTAGATCTTCTGTATCATTATTTTCTTTCTAGTTGTTCTGCCCATTGTGGAAATTGGTGTGTTTAAGTCTCCTACTATTATTGTAGAACTGTTTATTTCTCTTATCGATTTTGTTAGAGTTTGTTTTATGTATTTTGGAGCTCCATCATTGGGTGCATAGATATTTATTACTGTTATGTCTTCTGGGTGGCTTGATGCTTTAATCATTGTAAAATGCCCTTCTTTGTCTCATAATGGACTTTAATTTAAAGTTGATTGTATCTGAAATTAATATTGCTACTCCTGCTCTCTTTTGGATACTGTTGGTTTGACTTTTTTTTTTTCCATCCTTTGATTTTTAACTTGTTATGTCTTTGTGTCTAAGGTGTATCTCTTATAGGCAACCTATTGATGGGTCTTTTTTTTTTAATATCCATTCTGCCACTGTCTGTCTCTTGACTGGTGCATTTAATCCATTTATATTCAGTGTGATTATCGATAGGTATGGATTCATTGCTGTCATTTTGTTATTTTTGTGTGTGTGTGATGTTAACAGTTTCTTTGTTCCTTTTACTTTTCTGTGCTGAGTTCTTTTTGTATATGGATTTTCTTTTCCTACCAATTATTGTTGTTATTTTTGTGTTTACTGAGTCTTTTTGGTTTTCTTCTTTATTTTGGTGAGTAGGTTTATTACTTTTCTTTGTGGTTACCTTGAAGTTTAATTTAGTCCTCTTAAAATTAAAACAGTCTGTTATGTCTCAAAATCTCAGTGACTTCCTCCACATATGGAAGTTCTATAACCACCTCTTTTATTCTCCTTTTCTGTTTTGAAGTTGTCATTGTCTACAGCTTAATTCCACTGGTTCCCTGTAGTCAGTTTTTTAGCTTTATTTTGCTTTTATGAAGTCTTTATCTGGGTTGGTATCTGGGTGATGTTGTGTGTCTTTATCTCAGGTTGTAGTGTGATGTCATTTGTTCTCTATCTAAAGGACTCTGTTTAATCTTTCTTGTAAGGCTGGTCTGGTTTTTACAAATTTCCTTAGTTTCTGCTTATCTGGGAATGTCTTAGTTTTGCCATCTTTTTTGAAAGACAGTTTTGCTGGACTTATGATTCTTGGTTTGCGATTCTTTTCCTTCAGGATTTTATATATGTCAGCCCATTACCCTCTTGCCTGCATGGTTTCTGATGAGAAATCAGCACTTAGTCTTATTTGTGCCCTTTTGTTAGTGATATTTTGTTTTTCAAGAGCTGCTTTCAGATTTTTTTTGGGGGGGGGGGTCTTTGGTTTTGGAAAGTTTGATTATAATATGTTTGGTTGATTTCTGAGGGAGTCTATCCTGCATGGGGTTCATTGAGCTTCTTGGATGGTAACCTTCTCATCTCTCATGATATTTGGGAAATTTTCAGCCAATATATCTTCAAAGATTCTTTCTGTATTTTTCTTTATTTCCTCCCCCTTTGTAATTCCTAGTATGCATAAATTATTCCTCTTGATGGTGTCCAGCATAACCACTCTTAGGCTTTCTTAATTCTTTTTCATTCTTTTTTCTGATTGTTCCTCAAACAAGTTAGTATCAAGGGATTTGTCCTCTACTTCACTGATTCTTTCTCCCATTGATTCAATTCTACTTCTTTGTCCTTCCATTGAGTTATCTATTTCTGATATTTTATTGTTAACCTACTTGATTTCTAGTGGTTTTTGTATGGTTTCTAATTGTCTGCTTATCTTGTCATTTTGTTCTTGAATTGTTTTCCTGAATTCTTCTAGGATTTTGCCTGTGTTTTCCTCGACCTCTTTGAGGATCCTGTAAATAAGTCTTTTGAATTCCTCATCAGGTAATTCTATTATCATTTCTTCTTCAGAAATGTTTTCTGCCCCTTTATTTTGGTCATTTATTTCAGCTGTCTTATCCTGTTTCTTTGTATGATTTGTTATATTTTGCAGTCTCTGAAGCATTAAGGTGTTATTTTATTTATATACTGATTGTATGTTTGTTTCATCCTGATTTTTCCTTTTGTTTTGTTTTGATATACCAGGGCGAGCTTCGATGTTCACTCGACTGGCATCATGGGAGCACTCACCACCTGTCTCTAGGTGGACAGGACAGTGGCAGGCAGGGTGAGACAGTTTTGCTGTTCACTGAGTGTGTGAAAGAGCTGAGGGCAGGCCAAGTGGATGCCTGTCATTGGTCCAGCAGCACAGGAGTGCTCCCAGCTGCTCTCCAGGTGGGCAGGGTGGTGGGCGAGGAGTGTGGTGGGCTGCTGGGAGCACAGGAGCACTCTTCACCCACTCAGTGGGCGAGCAAGGCAGGGGGGCAGCATAGACAGCCAGAAGCATGTGAGCAAGCTCCGCTCGCTCAGTGAGTGGGTGGGGCTGGAGTAGGGTGGGAGTCCATGAGTGTGGAGCACTCTCCACCTGCTCAGCAGGTGGGTGGGACTAGGGTGTGGTCAACCGGGAGCGCAGGAGCACTCTCCATTAACCTGGTAAATGGGCAGGGTGGGGAGGCGGGGAGGGCGCATAGGTGCTCAGTCCCGTGCACTCCACCTGCTTGGTAGGTGGACGGGGCAGGAGAGTGGGATAGGCAGCTGGGAGCACAGTCCCACACTGTCCACCCATTCAGCAGGTCAGTGGGTGGGGGTGGGGGGTGGGGTGGGCAGCTGGAGAGCATTTGCTCTCCGCTGTTCACCATGTGGGCAGCGGGGGTGGTGGATGGGGCTAGGTGGGGGGAAGAGGGGAGCTCATACTATGGTCCCTGGTGGTCGGGGCAGCAGAGATGGGGGACTTCATGCTGCTAATCACCAGAAGAGTGGGAGGAGGGAGAGTGTGCTCCTCTGGTCATGAGGCAAGGGTGCCTAGGCACTTTTCATTGGCTGCAGCCAGCATGCAGGACCTGGCCCCAACCAAGTGCAAGGAGGGTGGGGCTGCCTGGAGTCCAATCAGGTGGGAAATTTCCCACTGGCACTCTGTGGATTTATTATTGCATACGTGCCGCCCACCCTAATGGTCAGGGACCTCTGCTGGTGAATCAGCTTGTCTCTGGGTCCTGGCTCCCTTCCTGTTCTGTGGACAACAGGATCCCTGGAGCTCTCACCCTCCTTCCTGCATTTTTCCTCTTTAGCCCAGATTCATGTCCTGCTCACCTTGCTTCACTCCAGATATGTCTACACAGTTTCTCAGCCTCCTGTTGGGAATTCCGTGAAGTTACCTTCCTATACTTTTTACCTGGGATCACTGCTGGCTTTGTCTCAAGAAGGCCATGCTGTGCCAGGCCAACAGACAGGGCACCTCTGCTCCATATCTCTCCTCTTTTACTGTTTTTGTTCAGTTTTTTCTTCTGATCAGTGTCCGATTTAATTCTTTATCCATTCATTTGATGTACAGGGTTCCAGGATTGTCATCTGTATCTGTTTCACTTGGTTACTCCGGTCTTTGCTATAGAGGGAAGGCATGGTGTGTCTGACTAATCCACTATCTTGGCTCTCCCTTGTTTTGGAATAATTTTTATTTCGGTTTTGGGTTTTATTTTGTTTTTGTCTTTTGAAAGTAAACTGAGTAACTGAAGAAGTTGCTACATCAACTTCCCGCATTAGGCTCATAGATTTAGTTCCAGTTGTGGTGGGTCATGACCAAAAAGGTATTTGTCTCTTAAATCAACCCAGTCACCTACACAAAGCAGACCCTTGCAAGTGTGTCTCCTCCCCATTCTGTCCAGCCGTGCCTCCTGCATTGCCAAGGTCAACCACCGGTGTCTCAGTCATCTGGTGCTGCTCTAACAGAAATACCACGAGTGGATGGCTCTAGCAAAGAGAAGTTTATTCTCTCACAGTCCAGTAGGCTACAAGTCCAAATTCAGGGCGTCAGCTCCAGGGGAACGCTTTCTCCGTCGACTCTGGAGGAAGGTCTGTGTTATCAATCTTCCTTTGGTCTGGGAGCTTCTCTGCGCAGGAACCTCAAGTCCAAAGGACACGCTCTGCTCCCGGCACTGCTTTCTTGGTGGTATGAGGTTCCCATGTGTCTCTGCTCGCTTCTGTCTTTTATATCTCAAAAGAGATTGCATTAAGATACTGATCTTGTCAACCTCATCAGTATAACCTCATCACAGTGATAGAATTTACAACACATGAGGAGATCACATATAATCTCATCATAGTGGTAGAGTATACAACACATAACGACATCAGATCAGATAACACTATCATACAATACTAGGAATCATGACCTAGCCAAGTTGCTACATACGTTTTTTGGGGGACACAATTCAATCCATGACAACCAGGTTACATTTTCTCTTCAGCCTAGCGGGAGTGACTGGAAGAGAATCATTTGTGGGGCTAGGTGGGGGTGTTTCCATGACAATGTCCATGATGCACTTAGACAGCAGACAGGTGTTGGGCTCCAGAACTCTCAGTTCAGTGCCCTCCACAAGTACCAAAATGACTTAAATTATTAATTTATTTCTTTAAAAGTACGCTATGCTCAATAACAACCAAATCCACTTTTGATCTGCGTTCTGACACACAAGGCTCTTGTCAACCCATTTTTTCCAAGCCAAGAGACACATCTTGTTAAAGCTTACATAGCAGGTGACGTTAAATTGAAGCATGCTAAAGAGATCCAGGCTAAGAAAGATGATTGTCTTCTCCATGCCCTGTTTGCAAATGCAATGAATAACAAGCAATTTTTCAAAACTATAACCTTGAATTGTTGGAACATCTTTGTACTTTTGTTTTTCAAAGGCAAGACGTTTTCTGGCATTATGTTTCTATCAGAGAAAAAAATACTCCCTCAATTTCTACACTTGCGTACATATCACACAGATACATCTCATTTCTTGTCATGTTGTATGCTGTCCCGAGAACAATAAATAATTTATTCATTTAATACATTTATCAGCTCTCCTGTATGTATGTGTATGTATATGAGTGTGTGTATCTGCACATGACCTCAGAGTGTCAAAGATATCTTCTATATTAATGGAAAGCAAACAATCTCTTGGATGTTTCTCCATCATGAAATTTAACTTTACCTCTTATCCATCAAATGACTGAAAACTGGTAACAGGTACCTGTTCTTTACAGAAAACCAAGCATTAGTCTATACCAGGGAAGGAGTTACACACTAAGCATTTTACTTCGCATATTTCCTGAAATTGTACCTCCTCCTCATTATTTATTTCCAAGGTAGATCTTTATTACTCCAGGGCAACTTAGATTGTAAAGGGAATAGGACTCTAAGTTTCACCTCATTCTATTTAGGTTGTCTTTCCTTTGCTTCCCACTTGGAATATTCATCATACTTGTCATCAAAAACTGCTTCTGAGCACCTAACAGTACCAAGCTTGGTACCAGGTGTGTATGTTTGGCAGTCCTCATCTCCACTGTGGTCCACAGGCTTCCAAGTTGGCTTTAACTGTGGTCATCATTCACACCCTTGTGTCAGCAACATCTTGGGGTGCAACCAGTGTGATGACAAGCAGCAAGAATAAATAATAGGTCAACAGCTGCTGGGGTGCAAAGCCATGAGACTACACTTGGCTTAGGCATCCTTTCTTCTCTTGTAACCTCTCTCCACCCATCTTCCATTTGGAAGGATTTTGTGTTTCATTGATAATATGAAAGAATGGCCAGAATTACAGAATCTTAAAGAGAGGGATATCAAAAATAATCTAGCGCAACCTACTCATTTTAAAGATAAGGAAATGGAGGCCTGAGAGGTTAAGTTCCTTGACCAAGCTCACACAGGTGGTTGCTGGCAGAGCAGAGACTAGAATCAAGTATCTTAATCCACTTTCCAATGTTCTGTCCACTATGTGAGTGGCTTTCAAACATTTGTCAGCGGAATCCACAGTAGGAAATAAACTTTACATCATTACATCCTAACCCACAAATATGTACACATACATGAAACTAAAATAAATGCTTCACAAAATAATATTTACCTTTACTATATGTAATACACTTTGATATTTTCTATTGTAGTATAGTAATTTTTTAAAATACCAGAGCTTGCTTCGGCAGCACATATACTAAAATTGCAACAATACAGAGACAATTAGCATGGTCCCTCTACAAGAATAACGTGCAAATTTATCCTTTTTTTTTTTGTACGTTTACCAAACGTTACTTTTATTTCCAGGGATAATATTTATAGGTATACAGTCCTAGAACTGACATTTTTCATAATTAGATACTAACATTTGAAAAACATTTGCTCACTACTTATCTACTAGATGTCTAGGAAGGCAGGGGTTGAATTAGACAGAATGTGGGGTCTCTTCCAGACTAACCTGTCATGTGTGTGATCTGAAATGATCTTGCTGACTAATCTGTCCTTAATTCGAAAGGCAGAATGATCTAGCAGCGAGGACAGTGGACTTAGATCAAGACCCAGGGTCTAGTTCTGGTCCTACCACTTACTAAGTATGTGACCTTGGTGAATTTTCTCTGAGTTTCCATTTTATCATCTGTAAAATGAAGCTAATACTAAGTGACAGAGTTATGAGCATTAAATGAATAATTCAAATGAATGCAATGAAAAGCTCTATATACAAGTCTTGTCTTGAAACAGCAATGGTCTTAAATACTCACATTTCAGAGAAATATGGTGTCCCAAGATGTTTCTGGATTCTCATCAAAACACCTGCATAAAATATTATGAACAAGTTTGGTATAATAAAGAAAAACTATACCCTGAAATTGGCTCTTTTTTAAATGCTTTTGCAGGAGTTTGAAGAAGAGGAGTAGACCATAAATTGTGAAGATGTTCAGCCTTAGAAAAGTCGTTGTGACCAAAGGTGATGCCATATGCTAGAAAGGGAAAGGGAAAAGTTCTAAGTCTCAGATTGAAAAATGTATCCAAGAAAGGTTGCTACTGAATGAACATATGGCAAATGTTGAGATGGAGCAGCCATACTGAAGTTTGGTGGGACAAGTGACATACAGTGAATGAAAATAAAGAGTTCCAAATGCATCAAAAGCTACTCCTGCTGCCTTTGAAGAGTCCTCTTTGTAGGAGGTGGCTCTGCTTGGTTTCAGTGTATTCCAGCCTTGGACTCGCTAATTCCAACTAATGAAGATCAAAAAACTGGTATAGAGATTATCAGACATTCAAAATGCTTGCAATGACCCTCCCAAGAATGAACATGTAGGAGGATCATTGACAGCAGAGAACATTATGCAAAGCTCCTCAGGGGTTGGTTATGATGCTATGCTTGGAGATTTTGTGGATAGGATGAAAAAAGGCATCACTGGTCCCATTAAGGTGGCAAGGACTGCCTCATTGGATACTGCAGCTGTGGTATCTGTTAAACAGAGCAGAAGTCGTCACAAAAATCCTAAAGAGGAGGACCCTGGCGTGGGCAGAGTGGCAGAGGTGGCATGTTCTAATTCCTAAAATAGTGCTTTATCACTATTAATGAACTGTTACAGGAAGCTCTAGGATGTGTTTCTCACCAATAAAGTCAGAGAAATGACTTGTAAAAAAAGACTAAAGAAAAGGTCGCCTGATGTTTATGAAAATCACTATAACCATCAGATACTGCTTTCAGTTGACGAAACATATAATGGTTTACGGCTGGCATGTCCATGCTTACAGATAACTTATTTTTTATTTTTGAATAAAAAGACATGTGTACGTTACTTAAAAAAATAAAAATGACAATGAGGCTGCAAAGTCCGTTCCACACCCCACCAGACAGCAGAGGGTTTCAACAGCACATACCCACAGTAGTAAAGGGAGTGCCTTTGTTTGTTCAGCCTCCCTCCTCCCCCAAAGTGTTCCTTTTTCTCTGAAAGGCTTACCTCCAGGCTACTCTGATCTTCTCTGACACCTGCTCCTACTGCACCCCTCATTCCAAACACTTTTCCTCATGCCCATGGTGAGCAACTCCCACCTCAACTTTAGCTTCTGTGGGAAGAATTTCCTTGCATTTCCTGTTTCCACTGGAGCCTGGCTCTCTCACTGGGGCACTACCCATCCCATCCCAGTCCTCTGTAGCCAGGGCACCTTATTTTCCCATACCTGCCTGGCCTGGAATGGAAGGATCTGTATCCTTCTTATTCCTCTAAAAGATCAGCCCACTTCTACCTTCATGTCAATCCCTCCTCCTCTCTGCTTATGCCATCTGGTTGCCCACCACTACCCAGGGCCCCCCACTGACATCTTGGTGGTTCGCCATCTTCTTTTCTATCCCAGATCTTGCCATCAGCTCAAGCACTTTAAAATTCATGTGGATAACACACCCACCACACCTGCCTTCCACTCCCCTTCATTCCTTCTCTCTGCTGGTTATCTGCTTTGCTTTGGAATTCTCAATCTACATCCCACTCTCCAATCACAGCTCCTCTCCTGAGATCCTTATTCCCTTAAATACACTTAACCTGACTCAATCTCACTGAACCCTTCTCTCTTTCATTCTTTACATTTTCTCCATTCCCTAGGCTCCCTCCTGATTTGACTTCCTACCCCTTCCAACCTAGACTCAGGGCTCAGTATTTCACTTACTTTTTGCCAGTACCCTAAAGCAGTGGTTACAAATTTGTTTCACTATGCACATCTGTTAAGGATTGAATTGTGTCCCCCAAAATATGTGTTAGAATCCTAATCCCTATACCTGTGGATATAATACCGTTTGGAAATAGGGGTTTCTTTGTTATGTTAGTGAGGCCATTATCAGTGTAGGGTGTGTCTTAGACCTAATCACTTTTGAGTGATATAAAGAGCAGCATAGACACAGAGACATGCCAGCACAAATGGGGGAGATAGACGCCACATGAAGATCATCAATGAACCAAGAGACACTGGGGTTACAGAAGGTAAAAGAGACAACGATCTTTCCCAGAGCTGACAGAGAGACAGCCCTCCCCTAGAGCCAGTGCCCTGAGTTCAGCCTTCTAGCCTTCTGAACTATGAGAGAATAAGTTTCTGTTGTTAAAGCCACCCACTTTGGTATTTCTGTTACAGGTGCACTAGAAAATTAAGACAACATCTAACAGTTAAAAAAAAAAGAAAAATAATTAAGCACATATCCCCAATATATATTTGTATATTCATAAATTGTATAAAGTAGACTGACATTATCTTCATTTTAAAACATACCACAAATATAGAAATGCATAGAGGGTGAGATTAAAAAGGGCAATATAATAGAACCTTTAAAATTCTCTGTTCCTCCCCAATGGATCATCTGGCACAGCCCCTGTAGGTATGCTCTCTCCAGTTTGGGAACCACACCCCTCCACTGTCTCCTCCCTCTGTTGCGACCAACCTGCAAAACCAGTCCTGAACCCAGCTAGCCGTGAGTGTTCTGTTCTCTGCCCAGGTGGCTGCATGATGCTGAAAGAATTACACTGTCATGGATTGAATTGTGTCCCTCAAAAATACCTATCAACTTGGCTAGATCATGATTCCCAGTATTGTATGATTGTCTACCATTTTGTTATTCGATGTGATTGTCCTGTGTGTTGTAAATTCTATCACTATGATGTAATAAGATGGATTAGCAGTAGTTATATTGATGAGGTCTAAAGATGAGGTAGTGTCTTAAGCCAGTCTCTTTTGAGATATAAAAGAGAGAAGCGAGCAGAAAGATGGGGGGACCTTATACCACCAAGAAAGCAGTGCCAGGAGCAGAGGACCTGAGGTTCCTGTGCTGAGATGCTCCCAGACCAAGGGAAGAATGGTGACAAGGATCTTCCTCCAGAGCTGACAGAGACAGAGCTGCACTTTCAGACTTCCCCTGGAGTCAGCACTCTGAATTCAGACTTGTAACCTACTAGACTTGAGAGAATAAACTTTTCTTTGTTAAAGCCATCCACTTGTGGTATTTCTGTTACAGCAGCACTAGATGACCAAGACATTTACGGTTCCAGGTAATTCATTTGAATTAAGTGTTGGCAAAGAATATTGAATATACCATGGACTGCCAGAAGAACAAACAAATCTGTCTTGGAAGAAGTACAGACAGAATGCTCCTTAGAAGAGAGGATAGTGAGACTTCATCTCATGTATTTTGGACATGTTATCAGAAGGGAACAGTCTCTGGAGAAGGACATCATGTTTGGTAAAGTAGAGTGTCAGCGAAAAAGAGGAAGACCCTCAGTGAGATGGATTGACACAGTGGTTGCAACAATGGGCTCAAGCCTAGCAATGATTGTGAAGATGGAGCAGGACTGGGCAGTGTCTCGTTCGGTTGTACATAGGGTCACTACGAGTTGGAACTGACTTGACGGTACCTAATATAACAATAACAACTAAGCTCTGAACTTACTATTTCAGAGCCCCCAGCTCAGTGCAATGTCACCGTTAGCCTTCAAGGGGCTCACAGTCAAGCCAGACCAGCAAGACAATTTCCTTCATCATTGTACACCCAGCACACAGCACAGTTTCTGGCACTTGCCGTGGCCCACAAACTTTGTTGAGCTGAATTGTGCAGACACTGTGGTGTCTCCAACACTCTGGCTCATGGTTATAAAAGCATGAAGAGTACAACAGAGAAAGCCCCAAGGGGTCAGGAAGTCACCAGCTGGGCACATCGTTAATTCTGAAGCTGTGTGAGGGTTACTTGCTCTCACAGCACCTCTGTCTGTCCATTGTGACCCAAACAATAGACTAGGCCTTCAGGAGCCAGACACTCCACAGCACACTCCAACTCACATTAGGCTGCGTGTGCCTGAGGCAATTTAACTGAGCCCTATTTTCACACCTTGTAAAGGGGATTAGATCATCTCGACTATTCTAGGAGGTTGCTATGGAGGCAGAAATGGGGCCCCTCCAGACAATCTTCTCTTCACCCAAGTGTTCAGAGCAGCCCTGGGTTAGGGTAGAGCTGTACCTCCATTTCCTTCAGACTCCTGCTAACTCCTTAATTATCAGAGAGATTGGGGTTGGGGGGGAAGTGGGCAGGGGAGAGAGACAAATCTTAAAGGAGCAACCTCAAGCAGACCAATATGAACTGGAACTGCTGCCAGGATAAGCCCTTAGGAGAGGTGCTGGTGGGAGCAAAGGAGATGTGGTTGTGACCAAGCTTCCCTCACTGGTCCCTGGAGGGCGGCTTTCACCCCCTCTCCTCCTCCCCTGCTCACCACCAGGAGAGGCAACCCCGGATAAGCAGAATCTATAGAAGGCACAATAGAGCCACAGCACTTTCTCTGGGAGTAAAGCTGATTTGGGCAAAATTCCTTCACTTCCCATCAGTCTTTCTTTTTCTCTTTCTCCCCCTCTTAGTCCAGTATTTTGTAACGAGTGGTCCGTGGACTGAGTCCAAGCATCAGAATCCCATACAGGCCTGTAAGAAACACAGATTCCTGGGCCTCATCTCAGACAGACTGAACCAGAAACTCTGAAACTGGATCAAGGAGTCTGCGTTTAAACACTGTTTTGCCCATTAAAGTTTGAGAACCACTGAAAAACAGTCTTCTCCTCTATTCTTCCGAGCTACACATCCTAATCCTCAGCCTCTCTCCATCTCCCCATTGTTCCCCTCCCCTCCCCTCCCCTCCCTTCCTGAGGCCATCATAATGAAGCCAACGGGACTCAAATAGAAGAGCCTGGACAGGAAGAAGACTGGCTGGGCTTCCAACTTCTTGCGCTGACCAAGAGCTCTTTCTTTACTGTGCTTCTACTTTAATCTGTAACATCTCCTCATTAGGATCCTAGAGGCCCTGTGTAATTTAATTTGGTCTACTTTCCCAAGATGAATACTCGACATGGCCTGCAACATTGAACTCTAGGTTGCCCGGAGGAAATTGAGTGAATCAGGTCACCAGGATTTGGCCTAATGTGGACCTCTTTTTGGCCAAAGCCACCATCCACTTACCAATAGGTCTCTGCTAATAGACTTGCAAAGACAGAGATCTTAATGCCAAATAAGAGTTATAAATAATAAAGATATTGGCCATCTGCTTACTCCCCAGGGGCGGGGTGTGAATTGGAGGTGATTATGACCATGAAGCACTCTTCGCTCAGAAAATTCTCTGAGCCACTCTTCCGCTCACGGAATTTCTGTGGCACCAGTCCTCAAGCAGCTCTGACAAGTGAGCTATTTTAGTGTGAGAACAAGTGGAGTTATTGTTATCTCTGCGCTGAGCCAAGGATAAAAAGAGAAGGTGAGAGGGAGAAGGAGGGCGCGACGAAGAAGATATGGAGGCAAGAGGCAGAAAGGTAAAACAGCAGGAAGAACATCTGATACCAAAAGAAATGGAGCCCAGTGCTCTTCCCAGGAATGAAGTAATCAGCCGGCCAGTTTGTGAATTGAAATCGCCATGTGACTCTTCAGCAACCGTAGTAACAGTCCCTCCTTCTGGTCTCACAGATTGTCAAAGGGCTTATAAACTGTAAAGTATTATCCATACAGGGTTTCAGCTCCCTATCTGTGACCAACAAGCTACTGCCCCTTTCCAACCACCCGACCCAAAGAGTCAGAACACCACAGACCAAAAGGAAGCTTCAAGTGCAAACACGTTTCTCAGTAGATATATTTCTGCTGTCCCTCTCACCAGATGACCTTGGGACGTTAATGAGGGTGCTATTTTAGCAAGAAACTGAAAACGAAGACAATATGCCTTCAGAACATGCTGAACGGGTATTTTAATCAACAGTCCCACCAAGGATCAGTGCTCTGCATATGTTTTAAGTGTAATTATACATATTTGTTTTGAGACCAGCACGGCCTGGGCCACAGCTTCCTGTATCCTACCTCGTCAGCAAGAAAAATTTGCTGCCGTAGTCATGTTCAGCTCCTTCTCCTCGGAGTCTGACTAAGATGAGAAGTTCACCCCACTGCTTAACGAAGAGACTTCTTTTAGTTCTCATTTCTGATTTATGCCCCTTCGGCTTCCTTACATGTCTGCTAACAAGCAGGCCTCACACAGCAAGGTGTGCTTGCCACCAGGGCCTGGCCACTAGAGGGAGCCAGAGAGCAATGAGGGTCGAACACCATTTCCCCAGAAACAGGCAAAACACCTTGCACACCTACTTCCTCCTCCAAACCAGAAGTGGGGAGGTTTTGCAGCATTTGCTAATCTGCCAGAGAAAATATCTCACCTTCATCGCATAGTTCCTTAGTAAACTCTTGTTTTCTCCTTTATCAAGTTTGGATGGAAAACAAAACAATTAATTTAAAAAGCAGCACACAAGAACCTAAACATTATTTATGTCTCTAATTATCTCATTCTAGTGGGTATTTCAGTCCCTGTCTGGTCAGAACATTAATTATCTTCATAACTACAGCAAAAGTTAAATAATAAGCACCCAAGGCTACAGCACTACTGGAATGTGCAAGCTTAAATGAACTTATAAATTTTGTTAATGGATGCTTTATACAACTCCATATATTATAAATCAAACAAGAAACCTATTCCTATCTTTTAAGGGTATGGTGAAAAAGCTTTAACATTATTGAGGATAATTTTTATTAAGTTTAAAACTCCCCCCCTTTTTTTTTTCCCAGTAATGAGACTGTTATGAGGATAATTTAATCTAGTTTGTCATGAGGCACCCCGGCTTGTTAAATAAGTTAATAAATGACTGTGCATTAATCAAAGTGACAAAGCTATGAAGAGCTGGGGATGGGAGACAATTCTGGTGATAATATTAATTAGTATTTAATTAGAAACTTAGGGCCCATAAATAAAAAAAATCATGGTAGAGACATTTATGCAAATTGCTTGGAGACTGCTGTGGAGTTAGCTTTGCTTTAGAGAAACATCATTTTTTGTAGCATACTGTACACAGCCGTACTGTGGCCATACCACGTGGCTTAAATGTGCTCTTCTTTTGTTTCCAATTTGTTCCAATTACAGGCCTGTAAATTCAAATCATTCTTTTGACTGTCTTGATTGAAACGTAGAGTTTCCACAATTTCTACTGGGAGTCCTTTTTTAAAAAAATAAAAGGGAAGAAATGTTTTAAAGGAATACAGAAAAGAGTTTCAGATTCTTTTCAGTTGTTTTAATTAAGATGTATGCCACCATTTCCTAAGAACAATTGCAGATTCCATTTGGTACACAAACAATGCCTCCTTTTTTAGCCCTGGTGAGCTGTAACTAGGTTTTGTTACGTGATATTATATTGAAGATCTCATAGACTCAACTGCCGTCACTTTTATGATAATCATAGCACTTTTACCTTCTTTCTCGATAACCTGTTTTGATAAATGGACAATTTTTGATGCTCCCCCTCAAAAGATAATAAACCATTTGGTTCTGAACTTCACTACTTTCCTAGGGAACATGTCCCTTCTTTTTCAGACTTTATTATTTGTTGCATTTATTCAAGAAAGGTTATCCACAGTAAAACTGCTTTTTCTATTCAACAGTCTATCTCTGTCATGGTTCATTTATGTGAGAGCATGACAGACTGAAACCCGTATTATCCACAGCTGACAAGTGTCAGGCCGACAGTTCAATCAGCCCCTTCCTTAAGATGATACCCAGGGCCCTGTGTTTGAAGTAGGACAATGCAGCCAGGCAAGACAATCAGGGTCAAACTGATCCCATTCCCTGTATATAAAGGGGATTCTCCCTAATAACAGAGTGCGACGTTTTTTGTTTTGTTTTGTTTTGTTTTTCCTTCTCCAAACGCATTAATCCTTAAACAGTGACTTGGCCCTTAAGAAAATCTGTGACTGACATGAAAATGCTGAAGTTTTAACGGGGTTGGTTTATCTATAACCTCATGGGGCTGCTTCTTTGTGCAGACTGGTTTTGTCAAAGTCAGAAAAATAATGTATTCAGTGTCTGATCATTTTTAGAGAGTTATTTGAATGGGATTTGAAGTCAGACATTCTGATGTTGACACAGGGATCATTTTCTTGTCCTTTTGTTTTACATTTATGGAACGGATCGTTTGCATCAGTTAGTAAAATTAAATCTCCGAAATGCATACAAAAGCAAGCTCCCTCCAGCAACAGTCGTCAAGTCCCTCCACCTCTACCCTAGCGAGAGTTTCTGGGTGTTTCTTTATATTAGGTCTCTCTAGAACACAGACTATAATGCAAGCACAGCTTCAAAATTAGTGCTCCTTCAGCCTGGGTAAAACGTAGGCTCAAACGTATATTAAAGCATTTCACTACAAATCCTGGCAATAAACAGCAGAGCCAAAGTCGATAAAATGCTAATAACCTGCAATCCTCTCCTAGGAGGGTCAGGGATACTGTTGTCGATAACCGTTGTCATTGCTCTTTTCCAGCCTTCAAACTACTGCAGATGACGATAACAGGCAAGGGAGGATCACTCACCTGTTTGAAAGGAGCCAGGACACAAAACACCTTTACTAGAGAGGAAGCCAAAGACCCCTTTAAAGCATCATAAAACTCTCAAGCCAGAAGGCATCACAGAGAAAATCAACTCTAACCTCTATACCTCCTGGATGAGCCTCAGAGACATTTTATGACTTCCAGGGTCACAGGGCTTGTAGGTGGCAGTGGAAGAAAAAAGTTAACAGCAAAACCCCTCAGTATTTTGCATCTCTTTATCTGGCTTTACTGTGCGGGACCAAGTTAGTGTAGAAGCATCAGATAAAAAGTAGAACTCAGAAACCAGCAGGTACAACATGGTGCCAGGACCTGCCAAGCATGGCTTGTGTCAATTTCTTTCTTGGACAGTTCTGGAAGTTCTAATTAATATATTCTCCATGTGCTGGCTGTTCTCCATTTACACTGCTCTGTCCCAATCCATCCATTCCCCTGCATTCTTTGCCCTGCTCTGGCCCTCAGAACACATCACCCAGGCTCCTTTGGCAGCTGACTTCCTGTGGGTTAGACTAGGGGAGTCACAAACAAAAGATCCATCAGAGGATGGGCTGAGAGAGGCCAGGGTGTCTTCCTTCCTCCCTCCCTCCCTGCTGTGATTCCCTGTCTCTGAAGAGGCTGCCTCCCTCCAACAACTGCTTCCATGAGTGGTCCCTCTTCCAGGGCTCCAACTCCCCTGGGCCCTTCAGTCCTATGGGTATAACAGCTTCCCACTGTTGTTAATCTCTGGGTGCCTTTGCACCTCTTGTTTATTCACCTAGCCCTGCCATACTGCTGAATGTAGTCCCTTCTTTAACATCTTTCCATTGGATCACAGGTGAATTCTATTTCTTGCTGAGAGCTGGACTGATACATTGAGTTACTTAGATTCCTAACTGGTCTTCCTACTTCTAGTCCAATAGTTCTTAACATATTTTGGAATCCTATAGAAAAATATGATGAAAGCTATGGGTTCTCTCCCCAGAGAAAATTCACTTACATACATATGCATACAATTTTGCATATGTAAGCAGTCCTCGGATTACGAACCAGATCTGTTCCTGAGTCTGCCTTTAAGTTGAAATTGTAGCTAGGTCAGAACAGGTGTATATGGTTCTTATTTAGCCTTACTTTAATGCAAGAAAAAGCTGGAAGCCCTTTCAACGATTTAAAAGCTGCACATTCAGCAAGTGAAGATCATTGTGATGAAGAATTTGCTGTGAGTAGGGGTTGGTTCAACCATTTCAAAACCAAAAACCAAACCCGTTGCCATGGAGTTGATTCTGACTCATAGAGACCCTATAGGACAGAGTAGAACTGCCCCGTAGGGTTTCCAGGGAATAGTTGGTGGATTCAAACTGCTGGCCTTTTGATTAGCAGCCTTAGCACTTAACCACTGTGCCACTGGGGCTCCTTAGTTGTACTTGTGATATTTTTGTCAACCATTTCAAAGTGAGGGCAAATTTACATAACATTAAAGGGCAAGTATGAGTTGTTCATAAGTCCGGCGTTGGTTACCTGGGACTTAACTGTAGTTATAGAGTGTTCAAAGGCTCTCTACATATCCTCTAGGGAATCCATAGAGCCACCTATCCATTCTCTCCATCTCTGCTAAATGAATCTTCCTAAAATGCCCATTTCTTCCATTTAATCAGCTCACTTTCCTCCTCAAAAACCTCTGGTGGTGTCCTACTATCCACTATAAAGCATGACAAAGTCAAACTCCCCTGCACAGCATTTCAGGCTGAATCAAACAGGATCTTGTCAACAATAAAAGAACCCAAGAGAGGGAATTTAATACAGGGGAGCAGTTATAAAGGTGTTGGGAGAGATGAAAGGGCAAAGAGGATGATACAGCAATCCAAAGATCAGCTCCAGTAGGAAACCAGTACCTCAGGCTGGAGGGACAAAAAGAAGATGTGATACCAGAATCTAGGACCCAGAGCTGCCTGCTGGACCCAAAATCATAGCAGAGGGCTGCTAGGCTGAAGCTGGAACCTAGAAAAAAAATAGCCATTACTGGTGATGGTGCCCAAAGCAGAAAGAAAGGGGGGTGGGGATGTCCTGGTTTCTTTCCTCCTGCTTCTTGCCAACCTTTCCCAGACTAAGCTAGTCAGAAGTCAGCTGACATGGAAGCCTGCAGGAGCTTGGTGCCCAAGGGGGAAAGTGGGTAATGGATCTGAGAGCAAATGGCAAGGGGCTAGCACCAAGGCCCGTCATGATCTGGTCTCACTTGCCCATGGAGCCATGGTGGAACTTGGGTTGTCCTTGGAAGCTTCATTCTTCTAATATCTGTTATGTACTGACTGTGTGCTGGGCACTAGTTCCAGAAAGAAGGCTGGGGAATGTGGCCCAAGAGTTGTAAACAAATATTCAAGACTAAAGCTGGTGAATTGCTCAGGCCCAAAAGTATTGAAGGTGGTTAATTAAAGTAGGGGGGTCCTAGGGTGGTGCAAATGGTTAAGCGCTGGGCTACTAACCAAAAGGCTGGTGGTTCAAACCCATCCAGCGGTGATGGGTTGAAGCCCTTTTTACCAGCTTACAGGAGACAGCTGTTAAATTTTCAGGAATTGTCAGAACTAGTTGTTAAACACAGTCATAGATTATAAAAATTTATATAATTTATATAATAAGCATATACACTTACTATATAAACTTACAATTAAATACATTTCACTAAAAACACAGGTAACAAACACTCAACACTTATCACTTCCTAATTATTTTACTATTGTTTGTGCTTTTGAGGTTGTCTATTGCATCTGAATGATGGAAACACTATATAATTACGGACTGCCGTGCATCTCTTCCCAACTCTCTTCCCAATTCCACGTTCAGCGCCGTCACATTGCTATCACATTGATAACTTGAAATAGGCCATGTGGAGAATTTACACCACAGAAATGGGCAAACACTATAAATCAGGGCTTGATTTATTGTGTTGTTGATTGTCTAGACCAAGGGTCAGCAAACTACAGCACCCAGGCCAAATCCAGCCTGCAGTCTGTTTTTGTATGACCCACAAGTTTTTACATTTTTACAGGATTGTTTAAAAAAAAAAAAAAAAAAAGCAGAGGAAGAGGAGAAAGAAAAGCCTACAAAGCCTAAAATGTTTCTTATCTAGATCTTTGTTGAAAAGCTTTGCCAATATCTGGTCTAGACTAAAGAAAGTTATGGAGAAAAGTTAACATAGATTAAACCTAAAGGTGTATTATGTCAACAGCCACTATGTTGTAAATTGTTGTTTTAGCTGCTGTGGAGTCAGTCCCCAACTGATGGCAACCCAATATGTTACAAACTAGAACTGCTCCATAGGAATTTCTCGGCTATAATCTTTACAAAAGCAAATCGTCAGGCCTTTTCTTCCACAGGGTGTGGCTTTGAACCGCCAACCTTTTGATTAGCAGCCGATACCAACTACTTGCACCACCCAGTACCGTATATTGTAAATAACATAGAAAATTGAGGTAAATAGTCTTCCAGTATTCAAAAACTATTATCCAATCAGCAAAGAAGTCTCTCATGTCACTGATTAACAAGTGAAGTTCCAGCACGCGTCTTCACTGCTTCACTTTCATCTTACCTGTTAATGTAAATGAAAATAGTAACCAGCATTCATGTTGGAACTATTCTTGATGGTCAATGCTGAATTAAGACAGTATTCAAAGATTCATCTCTTGTCTGATTTTGTCAAATCATGGTTGAATTGCAGCTATAAGCTGACTACAGACACAAGAGTTCAGCAAATGTTAAGGAAAGCATTATCTTGAGAATCAATTAGGTAAAGAGTATTCTATAATAAAGAGTGTTGTACGTGTCGTTATCATTTATGTTATATGCACATATCCTTTATAGCAATAAAATTTAAAATAAATTTATGTATGCATATATATACATTTTTTTTCAGAAAGCTTGTTATAAAACTAGTTGTAAAAAGCTGTTTATAAAAACACCACTGGTCCTACCCCCAGAGATTCTGATATAATTGGTCTGGGGTGGGACCTTGACATCAGGATTTTTAAAACTTTCCGCAAGTGATTCCAATGTGCAGCCAAATTTGGGAATCTCTTACTTGGGGAAAAGTGCAAGATGCAGAATTCCCTTAAAATTTTGTTCTCTTGGATCAGAAAGTTCACTTGAGTCTGACCAATGAGGCATTGGGAGTGAGCGTGAGATGGGATAGGGGTGCAGAAGTTTCCTTCAAGAACTGGACACACCTCACTGGGCAGATCCTTTTCCTACTTCTCAGAATAAAATTTTCCTGATAGTCTCCTAGACAAGCCATTCCTATTTCCTCTCCCAAAGTTACTCTCACTGTAAGCCCACCAAGGGGCCCCTGTCCTCTCTGGTCTCCTATCTAAATCTTACCCATCCCTCACATTCCCACTTAGATACTGCTATGGATTGAATTGTGTCCCCTCAAAAAATGTGTGTCAACTTGGCTAGTCCATGATTCCCAGTATTGTGTGATTGTCCACCATTTTGTCATCTGATATGATTTTCCTATGTGTTGTAAATCCTACCTCTATGATGTTAATGTGGTGGGATTAGTGGCACTTATGTTAATGAGGCAGGATTCTATCTACAAGATCAGGTTGTGTCTTAAGTCAATCTCTTTTGAGATATAAAAGAGAGAAGAGAGCAGAGAGACATGGGGGACCTCATACCACCAAGAAATAAGAGCCAGGAGAATAGCGTGTTCTTTGGATCTGGGGTCCCTGCACTGAGAAGCTCCTCCACTGGGTAAGATTGATGACAAGGACCTTCCCCCAGAGCCAACAGAGAGAGAAAGGCATCCCCTGGAGCTGGCACCCTGAATTCGGACTTTTAGCCTCCTAGACTGTAAGAGAGTAAATTTCTCTTTTGTTAAAGCCATCCACTTGTGGTGTTTCTGTTATAGCAGCACTAGATAACCAAGATACCATCTCTTCTAACAGGCCTTCACCAGCTGTGACAGACTCCTTCATTGCCCACGCCAGTATCCATTCATCCCTTGCTAACCAAACCCTGATTTATTAGGGTCAGCATGTGCCCACATAAATACTCTGTTCTCAAGCCTCCCTTGCTGCTCGTGTGGCCATGTCGTACAATTTTAGCTAATGAGACCTAAGCTAGTATTAGACACAGCTGGTGCAGACCACGCCCACTTCTTCTGCAGCAGCCATCTTGACAGCTGAGGCAACCAGCCAATTATGCAAAGGATGGAGGAGTAGAAAAACAGAAGAATCTGGATCTTCGATGACTTCTTGCCTTTGGAAGTCTTGTTCTGTGAGAAAAATAATTCCCTAATAGTTTAAGCTACGGCTGGCTGAATACTCTGAGGTTGCAGCCAGACACAATCCTAATAGAAATGCCAGTTCAACAATCTACAATGATTGCCTTCCTATAGCTCTATACCCTTTCAGGTTTGTTCTATAACACTCTTAATAGCAATTACCAGTGTGCGAATGAGTCACATCCCAGATAATTAATTATAAATCAGTTCTTTGAAACTTGAAATGCACTTTCCCTATGTTGTTGTTGTTAGGTGCCATTGAGTCGGTTCCCACTCACAGAGACCCTACATACAACAGAATGAAACACTGCCTGGTCCTGCACAATCCTTACAATCGTTGTTATGCTTGAACCCATTGTTGCAGCCACTGCGTCAGTCCATCTTGTTGAGGGTCTTCCTCTTTTTCGCTGACCTTCCACTTTACCAGGCATGATGTCCTTCTCCAGTGACTGATCCCTCCTGACAACATGTCCAAAGTATGTGAAACAAAGTCTCGCCATCCTCTCTTCTAAGGAGCACTCTGGCTGTACTTCTTCCGAGACAGATTTGTTTCTTCTTCTGGCAGTCCGTGGTGTATTCAATATTCTTTGCCTACACCAGAATTCAAAGGCGTTGATTCTTCTCCAGTCTTCCTTATTCTTTGTCCAGCTTTCGAATGCATATGAGGTGACTGAAAATACTATGGTTTGGGCCAGGTGCACCTTAGTCCTCAAAGTGACATCTTTGCTTCTGAACACTTTAAAGAGATCTTTTGCAGCAGATTTGACCAATGCAATCTTTTGATTTCCTGACTGCTGCTTCCATGGTTGTTGATTGTGGATCCAAGTAAAATGAAATCCTTGACACTTCCAATATTTTCTCCATTTATCATGACGTTGTTTATTGGTCCAGTTGTGAGGATTTTTGTTTTCTTTATGTTGAGATGTAATCCATACTGAAGGCTGTAGTCTTTGATCTTCATCATCAAGTCCTTCAGGTCCTCTTCACTTTCAACAAGCAAGATTGTGTCATCTGCATATCACAGGTTGTTAATGAGTCTTCCTCCAATCCTGATACACCATTCTTTTTCATATAGTCCAGCTTCTCTGATTATTTGCTCAGCATACAGTTGAATAAGTATGATGAAAGGATACAACCCTGATGCACACCTTTCCTGACTTTAAACTATGCAGTATCCCCTTGTTCTGTTTGAATGACTGCCTCTTGATCTATGTACAGGTTCCTCGTGAGCACAATTAAGTATTCTGGAATTCGCATTCTTTGCAATGTTATCCATAATTTGTTATGATCCACACAATTCAATGCCTTTGCATACTCAATAAAACACAGGTAAACATCTTTCTGGTATTCTCTGCTTACTGCCACAATCCATCTGACGTCAGCAATGATATCCCTGATTCCATATCCTCTTCTGAGTCTGGCAGTTCCCTGTCAATATACTGCTGCAGCTGTTTTACGCCTATTCCAGAGAAAGGTGATCCAGCCAAACGCAGAAATTACTGAACAATATCATTAATATCACATGCAAGTAAAATTTTGCCAAAGATTATTCAAAAGTGGCTGCAGCAGTATATCGATGGATAACTTTCCCTACAGAAATAGACAATCTCAGAC
This sequence comes from Trichechus manatus latirostris, assembly GCF_000243295.1. NCBI lineage: Eukaryota > Metazoa > Chordata > Mammalia > Sirenia > Trichechidae > Trichechus > Trichechus manatus. The sequence continues at coordinate 21,853,579 of NW_004443965.1, forward strand.
CATCCAGAGCACAGGTTTACAGTATTACATCAACTCCTGGAATAATCGAGGTGATTGCAAACAAGATTTAGGTAGCATTAAGCTAATACAAGGAGCCCTGGTAGTACAGTGGTTAAGTGCTCAGCTGCTAACCGAAAGGTCAGCAGTTCGAACCCACCAGCCACTACGCAAGAGAAAGATGGGGCAGTCTGCTTCTGTGAAGATTTACGGCCTTGAAAACCCTATGGGACAGTTCTACTCCATCCTACAGGGTCTGTATGAATCAGAATTGACTCAACGGCAGTGACTTTGGGTTTGTGGTAAGCTATATAGCTTCAGAAAGAAGTTAGGTCTCTAACAGTGTTTTGAAGGAAGAAAAAATGTAGTGAGGAATGATTCCTGAGGATTTGGCTTTTGCCCACAACTTATTCTTCATGCAGGAGGAACATATGCAGGTACAGCCTGAACTCAAATGGGTACATATGCTTGAATCAGAATATAAAGGGCATGGAGCACAGAAAGGCCACATCTTAGAGGTGCATGAGAAAAGAGTGACAGTTGTACACTGAACTTAACGCACCACATTAGCAGTAACTATTACATTCAGCCACTCCTCACCTATAGACATAGTTAAGCTCTAAAGACCAGGTCCTTACGCAAAAATAAACATTATGTGAAAATAGAGGATTACCGTATCAGATTACAAAATGGAGGATAACTACATCATTATATAATTGCCAAATTACATCATTACATAACTGACAAACCACTGAGAATCATGACCCAGCCAAGGTGACACATAACCTTAACCATCACAGCCAATGTTATTCTCGCCTCGCACCTCAGCGTTCATTACTGCTGGACATATGTCGTTAATGCTCAAAATAGTCAGCGAGTAGATTTTTTACGATAATGCAAAATATCAGATAACAAGATAGTCATTAAGTGAGGAGTGGATGTACACTGTTGCATTCTAGTTTTGTATCATATTAACGGATGTATTATTGGTAATTTTTCTTAATAGAGTCACAGAAATGAGAGATGGAAATACTTTACGGTATTATGGAATGCTGTTCTTTTACCATTGATCATTATAGTAAACCTGCTCAGTCATTACTTACAAACCATGCTACAACTTTGCCAATGAGGCAGACCAAAATGGGGAGATAAACAAAACTGGCTTCCTTGCTAAATGCGATGCCTAAATTTTAAGATATTTTGCTGAAGTTTTAAACTGATTGTCAAATAGTCAATGAGCTATGGCAGGCAGTGTATTTCTGGGTAATTAGTGTGTGTCTTAGGGGGGTTATTTGGCATGAGGCTGAGGGCAAAGTAATTTGTATCTCCCAGGAAGTGCAATAATTGCCTCAAGCTGAACCGTTTGGAAAGTGTATTAATTTGCTTAGGAAACATTTATGTTGTTTTGTATGGCATCCTGTATATTCATGAAATGTAGCCATAAACCATGAATTACTCATTTTGGGGGGATTTTTGCATGACGACTGTGGCATCACTGATAACTAAGAAAAAGGGTGGAGCTGTTTGTGCAGTTGGATCACTCGTGCATTGTTGAAAAGGATGCACGTTCAGTTTTGAAATTCAATCTCTCTAACACAGAAGCTTGCTTTATCAAAGTGTGCAGGCCGAGAATGCAATATAGTCTGATAGCAAAACAAGAGTCATAGCCCATCGCCTTTGCCATATCCTATTAGAATATTCTACTATATTTTAGAATACTATATTCTAGAATATTCAATTATATTCTAGAATACTCTATTATATTCTAGAATATTCAATTATATTCTAGAATATTCTATTATATTTAGAATACTCTATTCTATTCTATTCTACTTAGTTGGTCCATCATGAAGCCTGCCTACCACAGACAGCCTCAGCCCTCATGGGTTTTTAGTCTACTACAGGTTCTGGAGACTGTGAAAGAAAATAACAGGAGAGACCTAATTTAGGATGGGTGATTAGTGGAAGCCTTTCTGTGCAAGTGACATTTAATTTGAAGACTCAAAAATGAAGAAAATTAGCCAGATACAGATTTGTAGGAAGAGCATGACATATTTGAAGAACTGAAATAAGACCTGAGTGGCAGGAAGAGAGTGCACAAGGGGGAAAATAGAACAAGATGAGGTTGGAAAGGTGGGCAGGGGCCAGATCATGCCAGGGCTAGAGGTCATGGTGAGAAGTTTGAATTTTATTCTGAGTGCAAGTGGGAAGCCACTGGAGGGTTTTAAGCACTGAGTGACATGATCCAATTTACATTTTTAGAAGATTACCCTAACTGATGCACAAAGTATAAATTGGAAGCAGAGAGAAAATTAGAAGCTTCTCCTGAAAAGAGATGGTGATAACCTGGATTAGGAAGGTAGCAGGGGAGATGGAGAGAAATGGGTGCGTCCTCGGTGAGAATATGTGTACATCAAGTTAATCAGTTTTCTTCATTCCCTCCCTCCCTCTTTGTCCGTTCCTAAGGGAGAAAAAGAGCAAGACGAAGAAAGGATGGAGTAGCCATAGTGGGAACAGAAAGAGGAGGACAAAATAACATAGTTGAGGATGAAAAGAAAGAAGGCAGTGTGATCAATAGAGAATAGTATTGGGAGAACACCACCCATCTCTGCACTTCCCAGCTGTGTTGTCTTGGACAGGATGCTTAAATTTTCTACGCTTCTGTTTCCTCTTCTGTTAAAACATCTGCCTTTCAGGATTATTGAAAGGATCGAATTAAATAACAACCTCATCCATGTCCTGGTGCCTTATCTACATGGTTCATTCTCTCACTTTGTTCAGTTCTCTACTCAATTGTCACCACCTAAGAGAAGCTATCCTCGACCCCAGCGAAGACTGGACAATCTCTATCTCCATCCTTTTCTAACCCCTTACACTGCTTTAATTTGTTTCATATCACCATTTGCTTTCCTTTGTCCACCCTACATTCTCAGGGCCTAGAAGAGCTCCTGGTATGCAGTGGGTACTCAATGATTCTTGTTCAGTGTCACAGGGTGTAGTCACTGAACAAGGGTATTGCTGTGCAGGCTGTCCCCAGTGTTACCAGATGTGTCACAGACAGTGTGGAGAAATCTGCTTAGCACATAAAGAGAATAAGAGCAACCAAAATATTTGTATAGTACTTTACAATTTGCAGAGGACTTTGTTTGGCCACCATGTTTCAATTCTCCTAGCTAATCTCTGATATAGGCAATGTCTCCAATTACAGATGAGGCAACTGAAGGTGAAGGGGATTAATAAGCTACTCCTAAGTTTAGAGACAATGAACATTGGAAAGCAAGACAGGACTTTGCCTTAATATGGAATTCACTTCCAATGGGTCAAAAGTATAAGTGTTCCTTCTGACTCGCCAGCAGATATACTGATCAGCACCAGCTAGAAGCCTGTATTGACTTCTCTGGAGCCATCCTCCCTCTGTCTGTACATCTGCTTGCCCTGGGCTCACAGGCTGATATACAGACACTGTATGTGTTATATATCCAAATTGCACCCAGCGGATTTGCTGAATCTACAAGCAGAAAGTCAAGCTGCTGGTTGTATGGCTGCCAATAAACTTCTCCATATTCCAAAGTTCCTTCTTTATTTCAGAAGAATTCAGTAGTACCTCATTGTATTTTTTAGTTTAGTTTAATCCTACCAAGCATATCCTGGCCTGCGTACACTTCATTATTTATGACAATAACTAAATGAAACGTCATCCCTTTGACTCACATGCATTCATCAAGCAAGTATTGAGCATCTGCTCAGTGTCAAGTATTGTGCTAGGAACTGGGACTTAAGTGGTCCATAAGATAGTCATGGGCTCTGCCCTCAGGGAGTTTGAAATTCTCACTTTGAGCCAACTTTGAGTGCAAATCACTAGTTAATTAACTTTGTGATCACAGCTATACACGGAGGGACCGTCTGTGAACTAGTCTTGGAGGTCCAGGAAGGCTTCCCTGAGGAAGGGTCACTTAAAGTAGATCTAAAAGATGATCAGAGTAAATCAAGTAAATAAAGGCAGAAGAACATCCTGGGCAGAGAGAACAGTATATGAAAGAGACCCGAGACCTGAAAGAGTTTCTAGAAACCACAAAAGCAAAATGAAAAACAAAAAAGCAGAATAAACACCAAGGGGCCTGGCACCACATGAAGCTGGAGATGTAGCCAACAGCCAGGTAGAGCTGGGCCCACCTTATCTACTCAAGGCCTGAAGGCCATAACGTTGGTCTCACTTGATAGTTACAATAGACACATCATTGGCACTAATTTGTGCTTAGGAAGATGTATAATTGCCTCCCAGACAACATCCTGAAAATGTCTTATCTTGGAAAGGTACACTCAGCTTCTGTCTTCTTTATGATACACAACACAAACCACGTGTGCCCACTCAGCTTTCGCGAATTTGCAAACTCGGCCTAGTGGATGCAGTCTGGTTGTGGCTTCTCCTGGGGAAATGCACCTTCTGCTCTCAGTACTGTGTTCTGATGCCATGTGCTTCTAGAAGCCCCCACCTGCAGGTGCTCTTCTTTCTCTAGGTCAGTGGGGCTCAGTGTATATGTGGGGCGGGGGGAAGTTTGTGGATGCTTGGGGAATGTCTTTTGTTGCTTCAATGATTGAGACGCACCACTGATGTTTATTGGGAAGGGGCAGAGACGTAGACATTCTGCAATGTATGGGGCAGATGGTCACAACAAGGAATTGCCCAGTGTCCCACATGACTTGGAAGTCCCAAGAGATATGCATAGGTGAAAAACCTGCTTATAGTTTCCTGAGCTAGAGCCTATGTTTTACTTATAAACACAGATTTTTTTTTTTGCACGGTTTCAGTATACACTGAATGATCCAATAATGAAACCACAGTAGAAATTTGAAAAAAGATTTACTTTGTTTTTTCCAAAACTTTTCCCAGAGTTAATCTCCATTTCCAAAACTTACATTATGGTATTTGAGTCATCAATAGAACGCATCTGTATAAACCTGCCTTTGAAATTGTCACATCCATGATGATTTCATATATATTCATATACACGTGTACAGAATCAACTCAACAGCAGTGGGTTTGGTTTGGGTTTTTTTAATATATGTGTGTATATATATATATACATACATATATATCTTCTCTCAGAATGCCAACTTGAAACAAAGTATCAGCAATATTCATTAAACGTTGTTTTAAACTTTCACCTAAAGCACAATAAATTTAAAAAAAAATGTTGTTTTACTTCTCTTAAATTCAAACACATTCGTTATAAGAAGAGGAAAGCACCTGACTACTTCATCATGTCTGCACCTAGTTCCTTGCTACTCAAAGGGCAGTCCACAGACCAGCAGCATCTGCACTAACCAGATCACACAGTAAGTGTCCTGCTGTCTTCTACACGGTCAAGCCACCTTCATTTACTTATTCTACATATGTTTTTTTTATCCCCTTCTATGTGCAATGCAATGTCACGGGGTCGTGAATAACAGAAAGACAGAGCCCCCCTTTGTGAGCTTATGAGTCCAGTAGGAGAGCTAAGAGGTATACAAATAACTGTATTAAGAATTGGAAAGTGATACATGCACCGGGAAAGATACAGATAGTGCAAGATGTGAAGAGAGTGTGAGAAAAACATACATGGTAAGAATATTGAAAGGTTGCTGAAACCCAACTGAACCTCCCACACTGCCCAGAAACCCCTGGTTTCCCTCAGCAGCTCTCTGGTTCTCTGAGGCCATGATTCAAAACCTTCTCCACTCTCCTCAGACCTGGATTTCTACACCTGCTCCCTCGTCCTCGTGGGTGGACCATGCTTTTTTCTTCTTAGACAAAATAAAATAAACTGCCATATGGGAACTCCTTCTAATTCCCATCATTAATTATACAAATTCTCCCTGCAAACTTGTCCATCCTTTTCTCCTCCTCCTTACTCTAGAAGGAGCCCTGGTGGCACAGTGGTCGAGAGCAACGACTGCTAATCAAAAGGTCAAAGGTCCAAATACACCAGCCCCTCCTTGGAAACCCTATGCAGCAGATGTACTCTGTGCTATAGGGTCGCTATGAGTCAGAATCGACTCAGTGGCAACAGATTTGGTTTGGTTTTTGGTTTATTCCAGAAGGTCTTTACCCACTCTTGGGAAAGGCTACTCTGCATTCCATTCCAACTTTCTACCACCTTCTCAGACGTCTGTCTACCAGAGGGATCATTTGCGCCCTCCCCTGTAATGTTAATGTCGCCCTCTCTATTGGTTCTTCACATAAACCTTAAAGCATGCTTCAGAGTCTCCCATTATCATTTTTAACCGTCACACAAACCTACCATCCACTCAAGCTACTGGCTTCTCCTCTCCTTCACAGCCAAACTTCTATTTAAAAATATATGTTTGTACTTTCTACTTTCACTCCTCACCTTCCACTCATTCTTCAACCCACTGTAACCTGGCTTATGGCCTCACCGCTCCACAGAAACCCCTCCTACCCCTGTCACCAGCAGCCTGCTTACTACTAAAGCCTACAAAATCTTCTCTGTCCTCATCTTACTTGACATTTTAGCAATGTTTGATGCTGCCTATCAGGTGATCTGCTCTTCATTACCATGACACCACACTCTGGTTCTCCCCTACCTCTCTGGCCTCTCCTTGTCAGTCTCCTCCATGGCTTTCTCATCTCATAAATGCTAGTGGATCTTGGAGTTCAGATAATACACACTCTCTCAATAAACACTTTCTTAAGGCTTGGCCATTTATATCCTTTAATGACTCCTAAATCTCTTTCTCTAGCCTCGTTCTCTCTTTTGGACAAATTTCTGGACCATTCCATTTGGATGTCCCAAAGGTACCTCAAACTCAGAATATCAAAAACTGAGTTAATTCATTGTCACCCTCCCTAAAACCTGATCTTCATCCTTTGACCTCTATGTCAATGAATGCCACCCCCATCCACATATTGGCCCAGGCTAGAAATGGGACATTATCTTTGATTCTTCCAAAATCCCCACACCAAATCAGTCACCCTCAACTCCATGCTTTACCATACAGCCAGAGTTATCTACCAAATGAGTGTGATAACTTCACTACACTGCTTAAAACCTACCAATAACTCGCTCATTGCCCTCAGGATCAAGTCCAACCACAGTGAACTTCTTCTACCTCTTTACTTCTTCTCATTCATCCTCCAACCTCACACCAGCTTGATCTTTCTAAACTACAGATCTGGTTAAGTTATCTTTGTCCCCACAGTTTGAAAAGCTCTGATGAATCCCCCATTGTCAATAGGACCCACCAAACCAAACACTTTAACATACGAGGTTCTGTTAGCAAAAGCATGGAGAATTCAGAATGACTGGAATAGTTCTCAGAATGGCTGGAGCACAAAGTGTCCTTCAGGGAGGGTCAAGAGATGATCTGGAGAATTGCACTGAACCAGATCAGAAATACCAAGATAAAGGGTTAGACTTATCCTAACAGCAGTAAAAAAAAAAAAAAAAAAAACAGATCTATGCAAGGGTAAGAGAGGGATTTTATATAGCGGCCACTTTTGATACCCCACAACCCCTTTATCAGTCCTCCTCCTCCTTGTTTCAGCCTCAGCTGTGGTGAACAGTTCCTTGTGAGTCCAGACCCTTGTGAAGAGACACCAGCCTTAAGCATGACCTACCTCAAGTGTGCACCATACACATTTTCACTGTCTGCCTGAGGGTCTCCTCCAAAGCTCCAGGAGCCTGCTCAACCCAAAAAGTGGTGGTTATGTTCATGTCCATGAGGGCAACCTTCAACTAAGGGAGGGCAGGAGCCAGTGGATGAACACCTAGCCTCCAAAACTTTGGATGGACATATTTCAGAGGCAGGCTATATGCTTCTCAGATGTCCTGCTGGGATCAAGCTTCCATATACTACAGCAGGAACTTCAAAATTGAAGGCTTTTAATAATTTGTTTTTTGTTTTTTTTCTCTCTTTCCATGTTTCACTTTCCTTAACCCTAATTCTTCTTCATTGGATTATTTCCCAAATAAATTACTGCACCCAGGTCTGTGTCTCAGGTTCTGCTTTCAGAACCCAAAGTAAGACTCTTTCCTTTTTAGGTTTCCATTTTAGAAGGATCCCTCTGGTTGCATTGTCTTGGTAACTGATAGGATCTGGTTTGTGTAAAGGACTGTGAAGGGGCTAAGATTTCACCCTGCTTGCAAGCTGACAAGTACATCTGCCACAGTTTCATAGGTGCTGACAGAAGACACAGACTCCTGGGTCAGAGACAAAGGACTTTATTAATCAAAGCACAGTAGGTGTAATATGAGCTTCATATTTATACTGGTACTTCTGCCCTCCCCCCTAGTCCCATGGGGGCAATGCAGAGGTTACCCAAGTGGATGAGGTACACAGTGGGTTTGTGTCACAGCTGAGGAAACTTAAGCTAAGGGAACTCCCAATCTTTTAAAGAGGCTGTTAGCAAACCTGACCAAATTTTGCCCCACCAGGAGACATTATCTTTATTATACTAGTCAAGAAGCAAATATGCTGTCTGCCTGGAGGGAGACTCTGCTTCTATCTTCCAAGCCATTTGCTATACAAGCATCCTTGAAAAGAGAGTCCAGGACAAAAGCTATCAGAAGATATGTTGAAATGCCGTGGAGAAATGCCATGGAGAATCGCACCCCTATCCCAACAGCATGAGGGCAAGAGAGAAGGAGGAGGCAAGGCTGAGTTCAATTGTTCAAGCCTGGGTGACTGAGAAGATGAAGGTGCCCTCAACAGAAACAGAGAGGGCCCCATTGGGAGATAGATAGAGGCAGTTTAACGTAAGAAAGTCAACAAGCAGAAGAAAGAGGAGGCAGGGAACCAAGTCATTCAAAGAGAAGTAAAAGTAACTAGGGAAGTTCAGCCTGCAGGATAGAAAACTTAGGGAAGACAAAAGAGCTCTCCTCAAATATACGAAGTTCTGTCGGGAAGTAGAGTTGAGAAAAGGGAGGAAAGAGAAAGATTACCAGCAGCAAAAGTCAGAAAATCACAGGAAAGCAGAATGTGGCTCAGTCTATGAAAACCAAAAAACCAAACCCACTGCTATCGGGTCAATTCCGACTCATAGCTACCCCTATAGGGTTTCCAAGGCTGCAAATCTCTGTGGGAGCTGACTGCCACATCTTTCTCCCATGAAGCTGCTGGTGGTTTCCACTCAACAACCTTTTGGTTAGCAGTCCAGTACTTTAACCACTGCACCACCAGGGCTCCTTCAGTCTGTGAAAGTGCTTCCTAATCTTTTCATTGACTCATGAGGAAGTGAGCATCCTCTCCCTGGGCCTGCCCGAATGCAAGTCAAGGAGGCTATGGATCAGATTCCTAATCTGATAGAGTTTGAACTAAATGAACTTTGAGGTTACACCTGACTCTGAGATTCTAGAGTACTATGCCCCATCCTCCTTGTCTCCCCCTCATTGCTGCTTCTCCCGATTGTCACATTTGTTGTGCAGCCTCATCATGGGTTTTTCCTCAGGGGCAACCCTGGGTGAGACTAGGAAAGAGGTGATGCTTGTCCTAAGTGCCTTCCATTCACTATCCTCCTTCTTCAGAGACCCTTTCTCTCCCTCTGACTCCCTTCCCACCAGGAACCCAGTCCTGTCCTGCTGACCTCTGCCTTCATGTCCCATCCAGGCCTGTCCTCCCAGCACTACTACATCCCTGGCTCTCCAGCCTGTTGAAGACTTATCTGTCCACTTCCCCATTCCCTTGGGTACACTGATCTCTGGGGTTAGACAAGCTGATGAACTGAGCTGTGTCTCGACTTCAAAAGAAGTGACTCTATTTGTGCACAGTAAGACAGGTCGAAGTGCCAAATACAAGTCAGGCAGAACTTTTAGTGACCCCCCAATCACACTATGCATGTGGCCACCTATTCCCTGGGCTCCCAGGACCTCCCATATCCTGAAATCTTCCAAAATCTTTTCTGACAGTGGCTCCAGGAAAGGATAAAGACTGCCTCTGCCTTTCAAGTTAGCTTGTTTTGCCCAGCAATATGTCCCTTGTTGTCCTCTCCTGAACAAAGAAAGACCTTTGTCAAAACTTTTGTTCAGAAGAGCAATACTTCCTCACACACAGGGACCTCACACACAGACCAAGAGATACAGAGATAAAGGTAGAAATAGAGGTAGAGGTCAAGGTAGAGACAGACCAACTTGTATTGAACAACAAATCGGTAAACTTTTAATCAAATCATGGGGAGGGGGTGACATTTCTTTAAACAAGCCCTAAACCAAGGAAAATTATTTAAGTTCCTGCATTAAATAAATATATTTTTTTGAAAACCTGCAGTGAACTAGCCTCAAAAGGGGATAAAAAAGAAATGCCAAATGCAACTCTTTCCCTTAAAATTCCACTGGGAAGAAAAGATATTCATACATAGAAAGTCAACTGACAATACAGGCAGCAGGGGAAGGTGAAGCCCATAGGGCTGGACAAGCCCAGCGGCACTTAACCCAAGTGTGCCTAAGAATTCTCAGGGTATGCAGCTATTGAAAACACACATTCCTGGGCTTTCCCCAGGAGATTCAGATTCACTGGGGCTCTAGCTAGTCCCAGAAATCTTCATTTTAAATAAGCTTTTAAAATAACCCTAGCACAAGTGGTCCAGAGACCACCTTTGAGAAACACTGGCCCTGTCAGCAGTCTCTGTAGATGTTCAGATGGGAAAGGACGCCTCCTGCGCCGGCAAGGGGGAGAGTTATTTTTGTGTTTAGACGTGAAGAAGCTGACAAGGAATTCTTTCCCTTTCTCCTCTACAGAGTCTAGTGTTTTGAAGGATAGCCAATACCTTGCCACTATCTGGAGAATGTGCAATTGGCACTAGGAATGAAAAGGGACATGCACAGCTGAGTCTAGAGTTGATAAAATCAGTTTATCTGAATCTGATTCCAGGGCCATTTTAACACTGAAAGGTGTATTATGACTCACCGAAGCTCTCACATCAATTGTTTTTCTTTTCCTAGGTGGCTTTACCAAGGACCTTATGGATATCATTATCTTCAGATTACTGTTATTACACACATACTTCTTGAGCAAAATACTACTTTGTTTTTATCTCCATAGAGTGAGACTAAGTTTCAGTTGTTTTCTTATCTTCATATGTAAAACAATCCAAACTGTTCCCTACTGGGGTTAATCTCTAGTCCTGTGGGTGCCATAGAAGGCAATAGGAATGGTGGGAGACTTGCCAAGGCCCTCAGGGAGAGAAGGAACTATAATCTCTTCCTTCTTCTCAGGCTCGTGGGGCCCTTTCTGAAGAGCCATTCATTCCTTCTTCACATTTGTAAAACACCTACTATAGGTCAGTGAGCCCTGGTGGTGAAGTGATAAGAGCTCAGGCTGCTAATGAAGAGGTCAGCAGTTCAAATCCACCAGCTGCTCCTTAGAAATCCTATGGGGCAGTTCTACTCTATCCTATAGGTTACTATGAGTCAGATTTGGCTCTTAGGCAATGGTTTTTTTTGCTTGTTTGTTTTTATGGACCAGAGTCCCTAGGTGGTACAAACAGTTAATACACTCAGCTGTTAACCTAGAAGTTGGAGGTCCAAGTCCACCCAGAGGTACCTAAAAAGAAAGGCCTGGAGACCTACTTCTGAAAGGTCACAGCCATTGAAAACCTTATGGAGCACAGTTCTACTCTGACACATATCGGGTCATCATGAATTGGAATTGACTTGTTGGCAACTGGTTTTTTACTATGTGCAAGGCACTACCCTAAGTACTGAGAGCTTCCATTCTAGAGGGAGGAAGACAGACAAAAATAAATGAACAAATAAATAAACTGGAAAATAACAGTAGTGATAAGTGCTATAAAAAAAATCTTTTAAATTGCCTTTGAGTTGATTCTGACTCATGGTAACCCCACGTGTTACAGAGTAGAACTGTGCTCCATAGGGGTTTTTTTGGCTATAATCTTTATGAAAGCAGATTACCAGGCCTTTCTTCTGTCACACCAGTGGGTAGGTTTGAACTACCAACCTTTAGATTAATAGTTGAGTGCAAATCGTTTGTGCCACCCAAGGGATTTTTAAAAAAGCTGATGAGGTAGTAGAAACAATTAGATTGGGAAGCCACAGAGGACCTCTCTGACGAGGGGATGAGGAATTGCCCATGGGAAGATCTAGGGGAAGAGTATTCCATTTGGAGGGAATGAGCATAGCAAGTTCAGAGAACAGAAAGAAGGTAAATGTGACAGCCCAAATGGGATCAGAGCATAAAACCATAATAAAGAATTTGGAGAGGACCCAGAAGTTAAGTCTCAGATGGGAAGAAAAAGAAGCTAAATCCTTGGCTGAAGGCTGAAATGTGTTTCCCTATGACCAAGGAGGCCTGGTGGTGCAACAGTTAAGCACTCAGTTGATAATCAAAAGGTTGGCGGTTCAAACCCACCCAGTGGCTCCATGGGAGAAAGACCAAGTAATCTGTTCCTGTAAAGATTATAGCCCAGAAATCCCTATGGGGCAGTTCTACTCTGTCACATGGGGTCACTACGAGTCAAAAATCGGTTTGATAGCACCCAACAACAACATGACCAAGTGAATAGGGTGGTACCGTCAGTTCCCTATAGACGGGTCAGAGTCTGGGCTTAACCTGCATCATGAGTAAATAAAGTTTGATACAAAGAGAAGGAGTTTCTGCAATTTAGCAGGAATAAGTGACTGACAAGTAACACTATCCAGAAACAGACAGACTGTCAACCTCCCTGCCAGCCCAGGTCATTTCAGCCGTGGGCCAGGGAAAGCACAGGCATTGGTTTCACCACTGGTGGGTCTGTATAGAGACTTCAGAACAGAAGAAAAAGAGCTTTTTGAAAGCCATAGAACTCTGTGATTATGTTTGTTGTGGCTGTATCCGGCTCTGTCTACATCTTCACAGCAGCTCTAATGGTATGTATTTCTCAAGCTGTTTGAGGTTCTTTGGTGGGTGACACTTTAATAAGTGAACTACAAATTAAATTAGAAGGATTTTTTAAATAAAATGATATTTTATTCCATACATATGTTTGCTCTGCTGACCCAGGATATGACCACAAAAATGGACCTTTCAGGAGGCGGAGCCAACATGGCGCTATAGACAGAAGCACCATGCCGTCCCTCCACAGCAAAGACCTGAAAAACTAAGTAAAACAGAGGCAAACATCAATCCTGGAATCCTAAGTGTCTAATGAAGAGATAAAGAACTCAGCCGAGCACCGAAGGGAATAAGACACTGACAGAGAACAGAGAGCAAGGAGAGATACATGTGGAGATCCCCTTGCAGCACAGATTTGCCATCTTGGATTCCTGTCAGAGATCAGCAGACAGGCAGTACAGGAAAGCAGCTTCATGGAGCACCAAACAGGAGACAGAAAAACTGGTAACCAGCGATGTACTCTTTCCCACCCCCTGATCCTTTTCCCCCTAACTTGGCCTCTGCCACTTCCTAGCTGGATGTGATCACTCGGCCTGCCAGGAAGTACAGGATCCATGCTTCTTGGATTCATCCTGCCCACATCAGAGATCAGCAGACAGGGAGTACAGGAAAGCAGTTTCACAGAGCTCCCAGCAGGAGACAGAGCACCTGGTAACCAGCGATATATGCTTTCCTACCCATTGCCTCTCTTCCCCCCACTCATCCTCTGCTGCTTCCTGCCCACCACAGTCTCTTGGCTGGGAGACACTGGCTCTGGCCCCATGGGGCTTGGATTCATCCCACCCACACTGGCTGGCTCCATCAGTGTCATTTGTTTGTTGCTGGTGTTGCTTTTATCCAATTCTTCTGGTTTCTTCCCTGCCTCTCAACACCTCCCCCTCCTTTCTTTTGAACACCTGGCTCCATATGCCAGCTTCACTTCTTCTTGAAAGGCTCTGAAGCTGCACTCGACTGGGGAACTGCTTCTGCCATGCTGGTGGGATCCTCGGGGACTTTTTTTTCCTTTTCTTTTCTCTTTTGTTTCTTTTGTTCTGCTTTGTCTTCTTTGTTTTGTTTTTCTTTTCACAACCTGGAAGCCCCTTCTAGTGGAGGTGTACTGCCTGGCTTGGGAGCAACTTCCATGGTCTGTGCAGCCATGTCAGTGGGATCTCTGGGGACTTTTTTTTCCCCGTTTATTTTCCTTTTTGTCTTTCTTTGTTTCTCAGTTTCTCATCTCTCTATACTTATGTTCTTTTACTGGCTTCTGAATGCCTGGCTCTGTGTGACACCTCTGCTTCTTCTAAATAGGCTGTACTTCAAGGCCTGGGAGACACTTCCCCAGTCTTCACAGCCACACTGGTGGGATACCTGGGGGCTTTGCTTTTATCTTTTTTTCTTTCTAATTTTTATTTATTTATTTTTATTTTTCTCTGTTTCTATTTTTTTTGTTTGTTTTTTGTTTTTTCCTTTTTTTGATCTCCTCTCCACTCCAACAGCAAGCTCTATTTGTGTGTGTGTGTGTGTGTGTGTGTGTGTGTGTATGCATGTGGTTTTTATTTGTTTGTTTTTGGCTCTAGTCTCTCTCTGCTCTTTCTCTTCTTTCCCATACACTTCTTAGCTCCACACATCACAAACTCCCCCCTCCATCTTGCCTGCCTATACTGTGCACTGAACATCACACCTTGAGCGGCACAGGCATGGCCTACGGGAACCTGCCCTGCACTGATTCCCAGCCCATCCTGTTGGACCAAGTACTTGTACAAATAACCCATCTTAACCCCTCCCCTTCAGCTGAACCTGCCCTGCTGCACCATAGCTGAGGAACAGGCCCTGCCCATTGGAGAAGGATGTGAAAATTATCATGCCCACAGACAAGCAAACAGCAAAAAATGCACAGCCCACCTGCTCAGATAACTAAATAAAACGAAAAGGCAGGACGAAACAAACAAATCTACAATCAATACACGAGGAAAATAACTACTGAATGTCCCCAAAATAACAGACAATATCAAAACATATTAAAAAGCAGGACAGGATTGTTCCAGTAGGCATCCAAAATAAAACACCAGATGACTTTCCAGTAGAAGAAAAGGCACTAGAATTACCTGATAGGGAATTCAAATCTCTAATATTCAGGGCTATCCAAGAGTTGAAGCAAAAAGCAGATAAAAATGATGAAAAAATAGATAACTTCATGGAAAATACAGACAAAAAGATGGAAGAATTCAGGAAAATAATACAAGAATAAAATACCAAAATAAATTCACAACCAGAAATCAGACAAAAACAACAACTAGAAATCCAAAAGATAAACAACAAGATTTCAGAAATGGACAGTGGCATAGAAGGGCTGAGGAGGAGGTTTGAAATGAGTGAAGACAGGATCAGCAAAATTGAAGGCAAACACTTGGCTACCACTCTGAGGAAAAATCATAAAAAGGAATGAAGAAAAATGAAGAAACTATAAGAATTATGTGGAATACAATCAAAAGCAAAAATTTGCAAGTAATTGGAGTTCCAGAACAGGGGGAGAAAATAGAAAACACAGAGAGGATCATTGAAGAAGTGCTGACAGAAAACTTCCCTGATATCATGAAAGATGAAAAGCTGACCATCCAATAAGCTCATCGAACCCCATATAGGGTAGACCCCAAAAGAAAATCACCAAGGCATATCATACTCACACTCGCTAAAACCAAAGACAAAGAAAGAATCCTGAGAGCAACTCAAAGAAAAATGAAAAGTAATATACAGAAGGGAAACAATAAGACTAAGCTCTGATTATTCAACAGAAACCATGCAGGCAAGAAGGCAATGGGATGACATATATAAAACCTTGAAAGAAAAAAAATTGCCAACCAAGAATAATATATCCTGCAAAACTCACTTTCAAATATGGTGGTGAAATTAGGACATTTCCAGATAAACAGAAATTAAGGGAATAAGCAAAAACCAAACCAAACTTACAAGAATTATTAAACAGAGTCCTTTGTTTTGAGAAGAAACCACATCAGACCACACCCTGAATCTAGGACGCAAGATCGTATGAGCCAGATACCATCCTAGGAAATGAACTCTGAAGGACTATCCAAAACCAAAAGAATTACAACAGGAAAGCAGAAAAGTTAATCAGTAAATGACAACAGCATCAGAACAATAAAAGAGAGAATAAACTGTGTACCCATAGAACCTTCTAATGGAGAGGAAGGCAAGGCAATATCAAGTAATAGTAGACTGTGTCAAATCTAAGAAGATAAGGGTAAATTTCAGGGTAACCACAAAGAAAGTTAACAAACCTATTCATCAAAATAAAGAAGAAAAACATAAAGTCTCAGTGAAAACAAAATCTACAAAAACAAAAGAAATAGAAAAAAAATCCACAAACAAATGCAATTCAGCACAGGAGAGTAAGAGGAACAAAGAAAACATCACACTACCAAAAAAAGCACTACAAAATGACACCTATCAATAATAACACTGAATGTAAATGGCTTAAATGCACCCATAGAGAGAGTGACAATGGATTAAAAAAACAGGTTCCATCAATACGCTGTATACAAGAGGCACACCTTAGAAACAAAGAAGTAAATTTATTAAAAATCAAAGGATGGAAAAAATATATCAAGCAAACACCTAGCAAAAAAGAGCAGGAGTGGCAATACTAATCTCAGATAAAATAGACTTTAAAACAAAATCCACCATAAAAGACAAAGAAGGGTACTATATCACGACTAAGGGAACAATCCGTCATGAAGACATAACCACAATAAATGTCTACGCAACCAATGACAGTGCTCCAAAATACATAAAACAAACTCTAACAGCAATGAAAAGAGAAATTGAAAGTTCCACAATAATAGTAGGAGACTTCTAAATACCACTCTTGATAGGAGGACAGAATATCTAGAAAGAAACTCAGAAAAGCTAAAGGGCACAATCAGCCAACATGACCTCATAGACATATATCGAACACTCCACCCAACAGCTGCAAAGTGCACATTCATTTCCAAAGCACATGGAACATTCTCCAGAATAGACCACATCTTAGGTCACACAGCAACCTTCAACAAAATCCAAAACATTGAGATAACACAAAGTATCTTCTCTGACCACAACACCATCAAGGTGGAAATTAACAACAGGAAGAGCAAGGGAAAAAAAATCAATTACACGGAAATTTGAATAACACCCTGCTTACAAACCACTGGGTGATAGAAAAAATTAGAGATGGAATCGAAAAATTCCTAGAACCAAATGAGAATGAAAACACGTCATACCAAAACCTTTGAGACACAGCAAAGGCAGTCCTCAGAAGTCAATTTATAGCAATAGATGGTCACATAAAAAAATAAGAAAGGGACAAAATCAAAACATTAACTACACAACTCAAACAGATAGAAAGAGAACAGCAAAAAAAGCCCACAGCCACCAGAAGAAAGGAAATAATAAAGATCAGAGCAGAAGTAAATGAAATAGAGAATTGAAGAACAATAGAAAGAATCAACAACACCAAGAGCTGGTACTCTGAAAGGACCAACAAAATCGACAAACCACTGGCCAAACCAACAAACGAAAAACAGGAGAGCATGCAAATAACCCAAATAAGAAATGAAATGGGAGACATGATAACAAACCCAACAGATATAAAAAGTATCATAACAGAGTATTATGAAAAACTATACTCCAATGAATTTGAAAACCTACAGGAAATGGACAAATTTCTAGAAACACGCTACCTACCCAAACTAACACAAAATGATGTTGAAAATCTGAACAGATCCATAACAAGAGAAGAGATTGAAAAGATAATTTAAAAAACTCCCAATGAAAAAAGCCCTGGCCCAGATGGCTTCACTGGAGAATTCTACCAAATATTCAGAGAAGAGCTTACACCAGTACTACTCTAACTATTTCAGAACATAGAAAAGGAAGCAACACTTCCAAATTCATTCTATGAAGCCAGCCTAACCATGATACCAAAACCAGGCAAAGACGCTACAAAAAAAGAAATTTACAGACCAATATCTCTCATGAATATAGATGCAAAAATTCTCAACAAAATTCTAGCCAATAGAATTCAGCAACATATCAAAAAAAGAAAAAAAAAACACCACGACCAAGTAGGATTCATACCTGTTATGCAAGGATAGTTTAACATTAGAAAATCAATCAACGTAGTCCACCACATAAATAAAAGGAAAGAAAAGAATCACATGATCATCTCATTTGATGCAGAAAAGGCATTCGACAAAGTCCAACACCCATTCCTGATAAAAAACACTCAATAAAATATGTATAGAAGGGAAATTTCTCAACATAATAAAGACCAACTATGCAAACCCACAGCCAGCATCATTCTTAATGGAGAGAGGCTGAAAACATTCCCCTTGAGAACAGGAACTTGACCACAACTCCTATTTAACATTGTGCTGGAAGTCCTAGCTAGAGCAATAAGGCAGGAAAAAGAATAAAGGACATCTAAACTGGTAATGAAAAAGTTGAACTGTCCGTATTTGCAGATGATATGATACGATACATAGAAAACCCAAAAGACTCCACCACAAAACTACTGGAACTAATAGAAAGATTCAGCAGAGTAGCAGGATACAAGATAAACATACAAAAATCAGTCAGATTCTTATACACAAATAAAGAGAACGATGAAAAGGAAATCAGGAAAACAATACCATTTATAATAGCCCCTAAAAAAATAAAATACTTAGGAATAAATCTAACCAGGAATGTAAAAGACCTATACAAAGAAAACTACAAAACACTACCGCAAGAAACCAAGAGATCTACATAAATGGAAAAACGTACTATGCTCATGGATAGGTAGACTCAACATTGTGAAAATGACAATGCTACCCAAAGCAATTTGCAAATACAATGCAATCCTGATCCAAATACCAACAACATTCTTTAAGAGATGGAAAAACTAATCATTAACTTGATATGGAAAGGGAAGAAGCCCCAGATAAGTAAAGCACTATTGAAGAAGAAGAATAAAGTAGAAGGACTCGCACTACCTGACCTCAGAACCTACTATACAGCTAC
>NW_004443965.1:21872706-22011157 GCF_000243295.1 Trichechus manatus latirostris
GTTGGAGAGGCTGCAGGGAGATTGGAACTCTTATGTACTGCTGGTGGGAATGCAAAATGATACAACCATTTTGGAAAATGATATGGCACTTCCTTAGAAAGCTAGAAATAGAAATAACATATGATCCAGCAATCCCACTCCTAGGAATATATCCTAGAGAAATAACAGTCGTCACATGAATAGACATATGCACACCCATGTTCACTGCAGCATTGTTCACAATAGCAAAAAGTGGAAACAACCTAGATGCCCATCAACAGATGAATGGATAAACAAACTATGTTACATACACACAATGGAGTATTACGCAAGGATAAAGAACAGTGATTAATCTGTGAAACATCTTATAACATGGATGAATCTGAGGGCATTGTGCTGAGTGAAATAAGTCAATCACAAAAGGACAAATATTATATGAGACCATTACTGTAAAAACTCATGAAAAGTTTTACACACAAAAAGAAACAATCTTTGATGGTTACAAGGGAGGGGAGGGGTGGGAGGGAAAAACACTAGACAATAGATAAATGATAACTTTGATGAAGTGTAAGACAGTACAGGATACTGGAGAAACCAGCACAATTTGTCCAAGGCAAGGTCATGGAAGCTCCATAGATATATCCAAACTCCCTGAGGGATCAAATTACTGGGCTGAGGGCTGAGGGAACCATGGTGTCTGGGAACATCTAGCTCAATCGGTATAACATAGTTTATAAAGAAAATGTTCTACATTCTACTTTGGTGAGTAGCATCTAGGGTCTTAAAAGCCTGAGAGCAGCCATCTAAGATACTCCACTGGTCTCACCCCTTTGGGAGCAAGGGATAATGAAGAGAACTAAAGATACAAGGGAAAGATTAGTCCAAAGGACTAATGGACTACATCTACTAAGGCCTCCACCAGACTGAGTCCAGTACAACTAGATAGTACCCTTCTACCACCACTGACCGCTCTGATAGGGATCACAATACAGGGTCCTGGACAGAGCTGGAGAAAAATGTAGAACAAACTACTAACTGAAAAAGAAAGACCAGACTTACTGGCCTGTCAGAGACTGGAGAAACCCGAGAGTGTGGCCCCCGAACAGCCTTTGAGCTCAGTAATGAAGTTACTCCTGAGGTTCACCCTTCAGCGAAAGATTAGACAGGCCCATAAAACAAAATGAGACTAAAAGGGCACAACAGCCCAGGGACAAGGACTAGAAGGCAGGAGAGGACAGGAAAGCTGGTAATAGGGAACCCAAGTTCGAGAAGGGAGAGTGTCGACATGTTGTGGGGTTGTTAACCAATGTCTTAAAACAATATGTGTACTAACTGTTTAATGAGAAACTAGTATGTTCTGTAAACCTTCATCTAAAGTACAATAAAAACAAAAACTGACCTTTCACAGAGGTCAAGTTAAAGGAAGATGCTTGGTTGATTTGCTTTGGCCTGGAACCTGGACTTGTCTCAGGCGACCTGGTTCTACATGAGCCTCTGTAATAGGGTTACCAAGGAGCCCTGGTGGCACAATGGTTAAGTGCTCAACTGCTAACCTAAAGGTTGGCAATTCAAACCCAAACAGTGGCTCCATGGGAGAAAGACCTGACTATCTGCTCTCGTAAAGATTGTTGTTGTTAGATGCCGTCGAGTCGGTTCCTACTCATAGCAACCCTGTGTACAACAGAATGAAACACTGCCCAGACCTGAGCCATTCTCACACTTGTTGCTATGTTTGAGCTCACTTGTAAAGATTACAGCCTAGGAAACCCTATAGGGCAGTTCTACTCTGTCACATTGTGTTGCCACGAGTCAAAATTGACTCGATGGCACCTAACAACAACTACGACAAATAGGGTTGCCAGAAAAATACAGGATGCCCGGCTATATTTAAAATTTCAGGGAAACAACAAAAATTTTTCAGTACAAGCATGTCCCGTGCAATGTTTAGGACATAACCAATACTAAAAAACTATTCATTGTTGTTTCAAAATTCAAATTTAACTGGGTATCCTGTATATTTATTTGCTACTCTGACAACTCTACCCTGTGTACAAGCACCAACTTCCCTTGGTTCTCATTGACCATCCTGACTCCCACTGGGGCTTCACAGAGCCGGGTTTCTATGAATTTGGGGTGTCCTGAGAGGTGGCATTGGTAGTGAAGGAGGGGACAGTGCAAGCTTAAGGCCAGTTGTCTTTGCTTTCACCCTAACATAGAAGAAGGTAGGAGGTCCTCTGACGAGGTGCGTATGCCTGAAAAGCCCTCTATGGGGAGAGGATGGCTTGGCATATGAATTATTATCAAAGGCGAGACTCTAAGGCCACGCTCTGTTCTGTGGCAAAAGGGTTACAAAGTACAGACTCCTGCTCAGATTGATTGTACTTCTTAATGTCCAACTTAAAGATGGAGTGTGTGCCAGTTTCTTTGCAGAGCCAATGTGCCCCAAGCCCATTCAAGCATCCATTCCTCAGCTATGACCTTAAGCCCTCAAGGGTCAGCTGTCCCTGCATACAGATGCTCAGGAGTGTCATTTGGACCACACCTTCTAACCTCAGCTCTGCACCCCTGTACCCACCAGCTCCAGTGGTCCCTGGTGCTCTTGAATATCCACCCGACTCACCCTTATGCTCTTGTCCATCGAACCTTGATAACCCAAGCCCAGATCTGGTTGTTTGCTATAGACATCAACTGGTATGTTACTGAGAATTACTGCTGGGATTTCCTCTAGACCCTGGAATACACCTCCTCAGTCAGCCCAATTCCCCATACCCTGCCAACCTGCTCTGTCCTGACAAAAGATGAATCATTCAGTCCACTCAGAGTTTGTTCATGCCATCTCTTGGAATCATGAATTCTATAGTCTTGTCACACACTGTATGAATAATGCTTCCCCTTTCTCCCTAAAAAGTCCCCTAGACATTTTCAGCCTGGGTGGTGCAAACGGTTTGCACTTGGCTATTAACCTAAAAGTTGGTGGTTCGAACCCACCTAGCAGCACCACAAAAGAAAGGCTTAGCGATCTGCTTCCATAAAGATTACAGCCAAGAAAATCTTACAGAGCAGTTCTACTCTGTAACACATGGGGTTATCATGAGTTGGAATAGACTCAGCGTCAATGGGTTTGTGCTAGTAGTTCAGAATTTTGTGACCAATGTATGTTTACCTGACCACCCCTTGGCCTTGACCAGCCAAGGTATGCCAGGAATGCTGGTGTGGAAGCTCAGGAGGATGCTTCAGGGATGGCAGGGTTCAGACTTTTTGCCTCGCAGTCCCTCTCGGGCTCTGAGGACAGAGGAGTCCCATCTAATGGCCCATCTTCCTCTCAGGATCCCCCCTTACAGTTTTGGTGTCTGCTCTCTGGACCCTCTGTCACCTCATTCTCTAGACACATTGTTCACAACTGTAGTAGGGGTTTGGGCGACAGCTGCACTAAATTTTGATAGAGAGATGAGCTAAGGTCATTTTCTACCTTATTATCTTGAAAAAGCATAAACCTACCAAGTTTAGGGGTTCTGAAGCATATTCTAAAGAGACAACATCTCCTCCTTGACCCAGTTCTCTTGCAGAATCATCGGAACCTGTCTTCTTAACTTGACAACAGCAGACGTACTGGTGTTTCTCAGAGCGATTTGCTAGGGCTGAGGCTGCAGTTTTCCTGATTTGGCCCTTGCATATTATTTAATTGTTTGTCTTGACATACAGGTTTGTCCCAGAGGGGAATGCTTAAAACATGGCGTGGCATCCCTGGGTATACAGAGCAATGCAGCTTTCAGTTAAGGCTCCCTCTCTCCTACCATATTCCTCCCAATTATTCTGCAGGCTTCTTTGCCCAGAGGGCATTTTGCAGCTCCAGGGGACTGGAATTGGTTTAAAAAAATTCCTTGCTGTCTGTGCCCCTTGTGAGGGGGCATTGTGTGCACTCTAAATAATAAGCCTGGCTTTGTGCGGTGCAACTGGACAGGGCCTTGTGAGAGATTTTTCAGTTGCAGAGAGAACAGTCAGCTGCACCCTAGGAAACCAAGAAGTTTCAAGACCAAGGAGAAAAGTCAGTGAAGCAGGATTTTTTTTTTCCCCTTAAGTTGTATCAGTGCTTAGTGCTTAGTGTTTGGTAGCAGGGTAATTAGGTAAAAGTGCAACAGAAGAAACTGAATTGATATTTTGGATCCTATGAAATTATAACATTTAATCAGATGCTTCCCACTCCACACCTATCCTCACCAAAAAACAATCAGTGAATTATTTTACTATACTTACCATATAGGAGGCACTATCATTGATCAAGGTAATTATTTATTATATTTATTGATTTCCTACAGAGGACCCAGCACTAGCTAGAAATAGAAAGGGCTAGAAAGAAGTAGAAGACATAGTTTTGGCCTCCAGTTTACAACCCACTCAGAAGAGGACAATCACAAGAATTGATCGCCTCCACTATACCACACATAATTGACATAAATTACCTCATCTGATCACGTCAATAGCCCTGCAAGGAAAACAGTAGTATCTCCATTTTACAGATGTGGAAACTGAGATTCAAAGAGTATGTGTGTGGAAGGTAGAATAACGGCCCCTAAAGGTGTCCATGTTCAATGCCCGGAAGTTGTAAATATGTTACCTTGAATTGCAAAAGGGACTTTTCAGATGTGATGAAATTACAGCTCTTAAGGTGGGGAGATTATCCTAGATAATGTAATCAGAAAGACCCTTATAAGAGGGAGATAGGAGGGTCAGAGTCAGAGTGGCAGGGACGTGATGATGGAAACAGAGGTTGGAGTAACGCGGGGCGTGACCCAAGGAATGTCGGCAGCCTCTAGAACCTGGAAAAGATAAGAAACGGATTCTTCACCAGAGCCACCAGAAAGAATCCAGCCCTGCTGACCAATTTTAGACTTCTGACCAGAACTATAAGACAATAAATTGCGTTGTTTTAAGCCACTAAATTTGCATAATTTGCTATAGCAGCAGTAGAAAACTAACACAATATGCTTATTAACTGCCCTAACTGCATTCCACAGTGGACTGAGCTAGCCAGAGAAAGTTACTCCAAGATGGCAGAGCCAGCCAGGGCTACCATATTGCCTGTCTCCTGAAGTTCTGCAAGGCAAGGACCCTAGAGCAGGATTCAAACCAAGTCGATTTGCCCCTAAAGTCCGTGCCCTTTCTTCTTCGCTGATCTGCTCCCTAAAGGTAAAATTTAGAGGTAAACAGAGTGAAATTCTAAAAGAAAGGCTCCATCATAACATGATGTGCTTAATGAATGATTATAGGAGTTCAGCAAAATGAGTGAGTTCAGAGAAAGAACTACGGGTACATACTACAAACCAAACCAAACCCATTGCCATCGAGTCAACTACAACTCATAGCAACCCTAAAGGACAGAGTAGAACTGCCCCACAGAGTTTCCAAACAGCAGCTGGTGGATTTGAACTGCTGACCTTTTGGTTAGCAGCCTGAGCTCTTAACCACAGCACCACCAGGGTCCCAGTACATGCTACAATGATCAGCAAAGAGTTGGTAGAGGGGTACAGCTTAACCTGGGTCCTACAGCACAAGCAGACTGTAGGTAGCACTAGAGGTGACCAGACAGCCTTACAGAGAGGGAGATGACCTGATACGAGAAATTTCCCTGGGAACAGAGAGAATAAGCCAACCTTCATACCCCTTATCCCCCCTCCCACTGCAATCTCATCCTCTGTCAGTGGATTCATAAGCTCTTCCAACAAAAGTCTTGGCAGGGGTCTTGGACAATGCCCTTACCTTACAGATGAAAAATCTTGGCCCAAAGAGGTGTAATTCGTCTTTTCTTGTCCACAGTTACCCAGCAGATCAAGTCTCCTAGCCCAGTGCTCTCCAGCAACCAGAAATAAAATGTTTTCAGATCTTCAAAGACAACAAGCATATTCTTTGTATGTGTAAGTGCCCAGTTTGATTCAGCATGTCCAAATGAGGAAAAATTGCATTAGAACTTCGGATCTCAATATTTGCAGGGCAGTTTTGTCAAATATGGAAACAATGAGTTCAGATATACATTTTTAAACCACCTTTAGTTTGGAATTAAGTAAATTATGAAAGAGACAGCATATGGAGCAGAAGACCCAACGTCTAGTCCTGAGTTGTGTTATCACCTGTAGCATGACATTGAGCAAACTCTGTTATATCTTCTGTAAAATGAGGACTTGGTCTTAAAGTTCTTACAGTTCTCTGTGGGCTGTAACAAAAGAAAGCTTGATTCAAACTAGTTTAAACATTAAAGAAATTATTATCTTGCATAAGAGAAAATTGAGCAGCAGATCAGCTGAGGGGTTGATTGATTCAGTGGCTCAATAACATCATCACAGCTGGGATATTTCTGTCTTTCACTCTGCTCTTGCCATCCTGGATGTCAGCTTCATCCTCACACTGGTAGTAAAAGTAAGGTGGCTGCTGAAATTCAAGGCATCATATTCAGACACCACAGCATCCAGAAGAAGAAGAGAGAGAATCCTGCAGAAGGCTTCCCTTCACATAGCATTGGTCAGAACTGAGTGATACGTGCCTTCTTCTGAGCCACTCACTGGAAAGGAGAAACCCCTCGAGGGAGGGTTTTTTCAACTTCTCCTGAGTGCCTGGGAGAAGAAAGGCAAATGAACAAATCACTCTTCTGTGTGGAAGGGGAAAGTTGCTGCTAGATAGGAAACTTACAATGATCACTTTTCTCTCAAAGGTCCCTTCCAGCTGTTCAAAATCCATAAATTGAAAATAGTCATCAGTTGTCTAATATGATTTAAACTCAGATTTCCAATCTTGTGTCTACATAGAACCAAGACTATGCTAGGCAGGAGGGATACAGCAATGAGTAAGTGTCATGGAGTCTTCATAGAATGTTCACTCTAAGGGATCTTGACTATATCACAACCATGGAAACCAATCCCATTGCTCCAGACCTTATAATAACTGATCTCCAACAGTGGCCCTGGGTGAGATCTGGTAGTTTTGGTTATTTGAATGAATGAGAGAAAATGGTTGCTATTAATTTATGCAAATTACATGAAAGTTGGCCAACCAATTGCCCTATTCTCTACTCTCGGATAATCCAAACAAAATCTGCTAGTGTTACACAGTGGGAGTGGGTTGGAGGTGGAGATGAGACTGGGGCTACATTTTCTTAAAAGAAAACTTAAGTTAGCTATTAGAGTTACTGACCCAACACTGAGCATTGGCATATTGTGTTTATTTAAACTCATTTCCATATCACCCGAATGAGGAAAGGTATTTTCCTCCTAGTATAGACCTGTCCCCAAGAGTTATTTCCTACACTCACAATTATTATTCTAAGGAAAGGAGAAAATAGAGATGGATGAATGTTTGATGGAAAACTTTCCACCTCTCGTTAGTCTTTTTTTGAGGGGCTCAGTGTGTTTTATCAGTTCCAGTTACCTGTGTCTTTCTTCTCTGCCTGGATTACTAACTGTTCAATTCACCCAAAGCATAGAACAGTGTCACTAAAATGATTGTTCTTCTCCCAGCAGGATACTTAAGTTTTGACTGAGTAATCATACTCTGTAAGAAATTTCACCAAGATATTTATTACACCAAGTAACGGGAATAGGAGGTATGTTTTGTTATATAATATATTGTAACTAGCTAGAAGAAATAGACAAAAAGGGGAGAAAAAACTTTCCTTAAATATGAAAGTCACACTGCCCATCTTCCTTAGCATACGTTATGGTAAATTTGTGTCCCCCATCTCACACCAGTTTTACCAAACCACCATGAGAACAAAAAGTATATAAGCAATAACAGTATTTGAATAAATAACAGAATAAAGCCATTTTCAGGTTCTAATTTTTCTACCAAATCATTGCTGCTGCCGGTTGAACTATGGGGAGGGTGTTCTGTTCTCTTTCTAAGGCTTAGATGAGCCATTTTAAAGTAGGCCTAGACAGCATATTTAAGTGAATTTCACAGACAGGAATCTAGGACCTGCAATAATTAAATTCTCTTGTTCCTCCTCCCCCATCAAGTCTCTAAGCAGACCTACTCACAGATGTTATACTGCCTCATATGAGGTTTATTTCCATTTCTCATCTTTGGTGGAGCTGCTATTAAGCAGTGAAATGGCCAAAACAAGAAGAAATAAGAGAGAATCAGGAGAAAAACACATGACCAGAATCATCTATAAGCTGAATAATTAGACGTGAAAAATGGCGGGTTTAATAGTATGAGACAATACATGAGATTTGTCCATTTTCTTTCAGATTCTAATTCCAGGTCCTGGGTTTTATCCTACCTCACAGGCCATCTCCATGAAGAAAAAAAGAAAACCACATTAATTTGGTGGAGACTTCTTATCCAATGTCTTTAAGATCACATATAGCACTGGATTTTTATAACATCTTTTACTTTCCCCCTTGAGGTCTGTCCTTGGTGAAAAGCCTCCCTGAAGTCCTTTGCTTTTCATTCTCCCAGGATCTACGCTCTGACTCTTGATGCATTTGTCGTAGTTCCAAGAGGGGACAGGTCAAATAACTTTACAATCGAAACCTAAACCTAAACAGATGTTTCCTTTATTCCAAGAAAACTGAGGACTTGTAGGTCTCCTGTGGTAAGGGGATTTGGCCTGAGCATTGAAGGCTCTGAGTCCACGGGCTGGATTTCAGACTTGGGAGCCAGTCATCATGGGCTCTCTTCTCAATTTCAGCTCCAGGCCAATTGACCGCCTGATCTTCCAGCCAAGTGTTTACTCCAGGATGTGCTAAAAGACAAATGCCTGAGAAAATCTTAGGCAGGTTGAGCATGTTCTCCAAGTGTGGCCCTTGAAACCACCATGTGAATCAATTCACCCAAGGTCTTGCTAAAAATACAGATTCCTGGACCCTGGCACTCTGAATCAGTTCTGAAATCTGTCTTTTCAATGGGCTCACCAGGTAATTTGCAAGCTCATTGAAGTATGAGGTCATCTGCTAGATCCTTGCTACCCAAAGTGTGATCCTAGGACCAGCAACATCAGCATCACCCAGGAGCTTGTTAGAAAATGTAGAATCCCAGGCCCATCCTAGACCTATTGACTCAGAACCTGTATTTTAACAAGATCCCCCACACAGTTCCTCAAAGTTTGATAAATGTTTCGCTAGGGTAGTTTTGCGTTGTAACATAGTTCTTACCAGTTGGGAAGACAGATAATGCAGCAACGCAAGAAGAAGCTTCTTCCCAATCCTAACTACAGATTAGAATCACCAAAGAGCTTTCTAAGAATACTGATGTCTAGGCACCACTACAGATCAATTTAATCTGGCTTCTGAGAGTGAAGCCTGGGCATCTGTATTTTTTAGAGCTCCAAAGATAATTCTAATGTGCAGCCAGAATTGGTAATCACTGTTCTACTGAAGCAAAATTTAGAATCAAACCTTGAAGCCCCAGATACAAAGCTTAATGTTGAGTCTCACTCCCTTAAAAAGCAATCAGGCATTTCCCTAGTAACAAGAGATTCTTAAAATATTTGCCCTTTTCTAAGAAGAGGCAGCATCAGCCTTTTGAATGGCTACTCATTGTCTTTGCCTCATAAAAATATGCTGGGCCTCCACTGCCTGGGAGCTCAAGGGCAGCATCCCATTCCTTTTGTTAACCAAAGCCTAGCTCTGTGTATCCTCAGGACAGGGAAATGGCTCGTTCTGAGGCAGCATTTCTGTTTGCTTTCTCTGCCCCTGAGATTTGTGATGCTGGACAAGGCATATGCCTTCTCACCATGTCATTATCCTCATTTGCAAAGGGAAAACACAGTGTCCATTGATTCTTTTGGATGAGCTGACTGGTGACCCTGGCTCACGTCCAGTGACTATTTCGTTTTGCAGCAACTCTCATCTAGGGGTGAGCAAGAAGGGAGATGGCTGCCCACTCACAGCACCAAACCCCTGACTGCTCTTTGCCCTGTGAGCTCTCCAAATGCCAGCTTGTTCTGCTGATTCATTTAAACCCGTGCAGGTCCAACACAAACCTTGGAACACGTTTGAGAATAGATATGCTACTGAATTCCTTGCAAAATGTGTGAGTTTCATGTAAGTCCAGATTCTAGTAGATGCAGGCTGTGGTAGTATAAATTCTTCGTTTTCATAGGAAATGCTCCTAATTGGCCTGGGTAAACACTGTTGAACACATGGACTTATCAATTTTATTTTACAATTATTGAAAAAGTTTGTATTTCTTTTTAACATCTCCATATCATATGCTGCTGCATTCACCCTCCCCATCTTCTCTCCACCTACTACTACTAATTATATTGAGTGTGTACTATGTGCCAAAGCATCTCACATGCATTTTATCATTTTATCCTCATACCCGTCTTGAGAAGTAGGTTCTGTTATTATACACCTTCTCACTTATCCCACCACTTGTCTGTCAGTTTGTCGTACACCGGTGGCTTGGGTGTTGCTGTAATTCGGGAAGCTATGCCACCAGTATTTCAAATATCAGCAGGGTCACCCACAGTTGAAAGGTTTCAGCAGAGCTTCCAGACTAAGACAGACTGGGAAAAATGACCCGGCAATCTACCTCTAATAAAATAGGCTGGTGAAAACCATATGAATAGCAGCAGAACATTGTCTGATATAGTGTCAGAAGCTGAGCCCTCAGGATGGAAAGCATTCAGAATATAACTGAGGAAGAGCTGCTTCCTCAAAGTAGACTCAATTTTAATGATGTGGATGGAGAAAAGCTTTCAGGACCTTCATTTGCTGATGTGGTACAACTCAAAATGAGAAGAAACAGCTGCAAACATCTATTAATGACTGGAACGTGGAATGTACAAAGTACAAATCTAGGAAAATTGGAAATCGTCAAAAATGAAATGGAACGCATAAACATTAATAGCCTAGGCATTAGTGAGCTGAAATGGACTGGTATTGGGCATTTTGAATAGGACAATCATATGGTCTATTATGCCAGGAATCACAAATTGAAGAGGAATGGCATCGCATTCACTGTCAAAAAGAACATTGCAATATCTATCCTGAAGTACAATGATGTCAGTGATAGGAAAATATCCATATGCCTACAAGGAAGACCAGTTAATATGACTATTATTCAACCACTCTTGCCAAAGATGAAGAAATTGAAGACTTTACCAACTTCTGCAGTCTGAAATTGATCAAACATGCAATCAAGATGCATTGATAATTACTGGTGATTGGAATGTGAAAGTTGGAAACAAAGAAGAGGGAACAGTGGTTGGAAAATATGGCCCTGATGATAGAAACAAGGCCAGAGATCACATGATTGAATTTTGCATGATCAGTGACTTCCTCACTGCAAACACTTGTTTGCAACAACATAATTGGTGACTATACACATGGATTTCGCCGGGTAGAATACACAAGATTCGAATCAACTATATCTGTGAAAAGAGACTATGGAAAAGCTCAGCATCATCAGTCAGAAAAGGCCAGGGGCCGACTGCAGAACAGACCATCAACTGCTCATACGCAAGCTCAAATTGAAGGTGAAGAAAATTACAAGAAGTTCATGAGAGCCAAAGTATGACCTTGAATATCACACTTGAATTTAGAGACCATCTCAAGAATACATTTGATGCATCGAACACTAATGACCAAAGCCTAAATGAGTTGTGGGATAACATCAAGGACATTATATATAAAGAAAGCAAAAGGTCATTAGAAAGACAGAAAAGAAAAAAAAGACCAAAATAGATGTCAGAAGAGACTCTGAAACTTGCTCTTCAACATAGAGTAGCTAAAATGAACGGAAGAAATGATGAAGTAAAACAGGTGAACACAAAGATTTCAAAGGGCGACTCGAGAAGACAAAGTAAGTATTATGGTGAAATGTGCAAAGAACTGGAGTTAGAAAACCAAAAGAGAAGAACACACTCAGTATTTCTTAAGCTGAAAGAACTGAAGAAAACAATCAAGCCTTAAGATGCAATAGTGAAGGATTCTATGGGCAAAATATTGAATGACGCAGGAAGCATTAGAAGAAGATGGAAACAATGCACAGAATTGCTGTACCAAACAGAATTGGTCGATGTTCAGTCATTTCAGAAGGTAGCATATGATCAAGAACTGATGAAACTGAAGGAAGAAGTCCAAGTTGCACTGAAGACATTGGCAAAAAACAAGCCTCCAGGAATTGACAGAATACCAATTGAGATGTTTCAACAAACAGATGCAGCTCTGGAAGCGCTCACTCATCAATGCCAAGAAATTTGGAAGACAGCTACTTGGCCAACTGACTGGAAGAGATTCATATTTGTGCCCATACCAAAGAAAAGCAATCCAACAGAAAGCGGAAATTATCAAACAATATCATTAATATGACATTCAAGTAAAATTTTGATGAAGATAATTAAAAAACGATTGCATCAGTACATTGATAGGGAACTTCCAGAAATTCAAGCCAGATTCAGAAGAGGATGTGGAACAAGGGATATCATTGCTGATGTCAGATGGATTTTGACTGAAAGCAGAGAATACCAGAAAGATGTTTACCTATGCTTTATTAAGTACACAAAGGCATTCAACTGTGTGGATCATAACAAATTATGGATAACATTTCGAAGAACAGGAAATCCAGAACACTTAATTGTGCTCATGCGGAAACTGAACTTAGACCAAGAGGCAGTTGTTTGATCAGAACAAGGTGCTACTGCGTGGTTTAAAATTAGGAAAGGTGGGCATCAAGGTTCTATTCTTTTATCATATTTATTCAATCTGTATGCTGAGCAAATAATCAGAGAAGCTGGACTATATGAAGAAGAATGCGGCATCAGGACTGGAGGAAGACTCATTAACAACCTGCGATATACAGATGACAAAACCTTTCTTGCTGAAAGTGAAGGGGACTTGAAGCACTTACTAATGAAGATCAAAGACCACAGCCTTCAGTATGGATTACACCTCAACATGAAGAAAACAAAAATCCTCACAGCTGGACCAATAAGCAACATCATGATAAACAGAGAAAATATTGAAGTTGTCAAGGATTTCATTTTACTTGGATCCACAATCAACGCCCATGAAAGCAGCAGTCAAGAAATCAAATGGCGTATTGAATTGGGCAAGTCTGCTGCAAAAGATCTCTTTCAAGTATTAAATAGGAAAGTCGTCACTTTGAGGACTAAGGTGTGCCGGATCCAAACCATGGTGTTTTCAGTCACCTCATATGCATGTGAAAGCTGGACAAGAATAAGTGAAACCAAAGAAGGATTGATGCCTTTGAATTATGGTACTGGTGAAGAATATTGAGTATACCACGGACTGCCAGAAGAATGAACAAATCTGTCTTGGAAGAAGTACACCCAGAATGCTCCTTAGACGAGAGGATGGCAAGACTTCATCTCACATATTTTGGACATGTTATCAGGAGGGACCAGTCTCTGGAGAAGGACATAATGCTTGGTAAAGTAGACGGTGAGAGAAAAAGAAGAAGACCCTCAACCAGATAGATTGGCTCAGTGGCTGCAACAGTGGGCTCAAACATAGCAATGAGAGTGAGGATGGCACAGGACTGGGCAGTGTTTCATTCTGTTTTACATGGGGTTGTTATGAGTTGGAACCCACTTAACAGCACCTTACAACAACAAACTCACTTATTGACATGGTTAGGGTCCAAAGAACAGGTCGTTATGTGAAATCGGCATTATGCGAAAATGGAGAATGACCACATCACATCACAAAATGGAGGATGACTACATCATTACATAACTGCCAAATTACATCATTACATTAACTGCCAAATCACTGAGAATTATGGTCCAGCCAAGTTGACAACCTTAACCATCACAGCCAGTGTTACTCTCACCTCACATCTCAGAGTTTGGTACTGCCAGATATACATCGTTATTGTGCAAAATAGTTGGATTACAGATTTTTTACTATTGTTGTAAATGCAAAATGTCATATAACGGGATAGTTGATAAGTGAGGAGAAGGTGTACTGATTTTACAGATGCAAAACTGAGGTTTAAGTAAATTTAGTAACTTGCCCTAGGGTCCTTAGCGTACAAATTATAGAGACTGGACTTCATCCAGATCTATCTGATTCCAACCATATGTGGATACTAAACTGGTCCTGTTCCTGTTTCCAGGATGTTTTGCAATCCCCCTGCTTCAAATTTCTGTGCTTCATAAAGGCAAGGTCCCCAAAACCAGGCCCTACCTTCTGACTCCATTTATGAACTGATTGTAGTGTATGCCAGAGTCAAAAGGTGTACACCAGTGTTAAAAATTGTATGCCAAAGTCAAAAGAATTTAGAACCAACAATGGGGCCAGGAGGAGTGGAGCAGAAACTAAACTTAGATTACTGGTTCATACCATATACCAAAAAATATTCCACATGAGTTAATAATCTATTTTAATTGTAACTATGGAAGTACAAAAAGAATATATAGGTAAATAGTTATACAATCCTGAGGTAGGGATGTCTGTAAAATAATACAAAAGGCAGAACCACACATTAAACTATTAAAATTTTCTACCAAACAAAAATCTTAAGTGTATATTTAAGTGTGAAAAACAATTGACAAATTGGGGGACGGGTGTTGCAAAGCATATGACAAAGAATTAATAGGTTGAATACATAAAATGTTCTTACAAACCAGTAAGGAAAAAATGAATACTCTAATTAAAAAATAAGCAAAGACAAAAGAATAAAAAGAAGCCTAATATTCATGATTGGTGAAGGCAGAATTCCGACCACATTACATTCTCTGCAGGTGGGAGTATGAACTGACATAACATTACTAAAGCTCCATTTCATCAAATGTAATAAAACTTTCTAAAAATGCACCACAGTTGATCCAGCCATTTTGAGGAATGATCCCTAAGGAAATAATTAAGGAGCTGCATAGTGATCCAGCAGAAGGATGACCCTGGAATGGTGTGGATAGGAGTAAAAAACATGGAAACACCATAAAGGTCCAGTAGGGGAATAGCTGAAAAATATCACAGTACATCCCTGCAATGTAATTAGTATGTAGTCATTAAGTATATTTATTTAGCTATATTCACTGGAATAATGCTCATATGAACAATTTATTGTCTAGAAAATAAAATGTCAGTTATCCCACGGAATGACCGTTTTTGTACTCAGGATATACAAGAAAATTTTGTCTCTAGGTAATGAGAGTATGTTTGTTTGGATTTTATTTTCTTCCTTTTGTATGTGTGCATTTTTCATTAATGCTACAATAAACATATACTGCTTTGTAATGAGAAAGAAAAATACAATAGAAGTTATAAAAGAAAAAGGTTACCAAATCCCATTCCTAGTCCCTGGGCTGTAGGATTGGGAGGGTTCTGATTTAGTCATAGAACCGGCCACACTCTTGAGGGGAAGCTTGGACCTGTCCAGTGAGTGGGTCTCGCCCTGGCAGCACCCTGTTGGCCCCGTGGAGACCTGCTCTTCCCTGAGGCCAGTACAGCAATCAGTCTTCCCTCCTTATGGGGATTTGGGCCTCTACTCTGTGCCTGGGTCCCCACTGCAGGTCCATGCCCTACAGATGGTACCTGTGGGACTAGAGGCACGGACCAAGGCAGTGTGTACCTAAAAAACCTCCACGGGCAGACAAGGATGCCGCACTGATTCTGGTCTTGACCTTTCTTTTCGCCACATGTGGGCATCTAATTTCCTGAAGGTAGGTTTCTCCCCTTTGGACCTGCCTAAAAACGGCTTTTTTGACTCCCCTGCCCTTCATTAAGGATTTGCTAGTGGCCTAACCGCTCATCTGTGGTGGATTGCGTGTTGCTGTGATGCTGGAAGCTATACCACCAGTATTTCAAATACCAGGAGGGTCATCCATGGTGGACAGGTTCAGCAGAGCTTTGAGACTGAGACAGACTAGGAAGAAGGACTTGGCGATCTACTTTTTAAAAATTGGCCGGTGAAAACCTTATGAAAATGGTTGCAGCAGTACAATGACAGAGAACTTCCAGAAATTCAAGCCCAACTTAGAAGTGGATGTGGAACAAGGGATATCATTTTTGATATCACATGGATCTTGGCTGAAAGTGGAGAATACCAGAAAGATGTTTACCTGTGTTTTATTGACTATGCCAAGGCATTCAGCTATGTGGATCATAACAAATTATGGATAACATTGAGAAGAATGGGAATTCCAGAACACTTAATTGTGCTCATGCAGGACCTGAACATAGACCATGAGGCAGTCGTTTGATCAGAAGAAGGGGATACTGCATGGTTTAAAATTAGGAAATGTGTGTGTCAGGGTTGTATCTTTTCACCATACTTATTCAGTCCATATGCTGAGCAAATAATCCAAGAAGCTGGACTATATGAAGAAGAATGAGTCATCAGGACTGGAGGAAGACTCATTAACAACCTGCAGTATGCAGATGACACAACCTTGCTAACTGAAAGGGAAGAGGACTTGAAGCACTTACTGATGAAGATCGAAGTCCACAGCCTTCAGTGTGGATTACACCTCAACAGAAAGAAAACAAAAATCCTCTCAACTGGACCAATAAGCAACATCATGATAAACGGAGAAAATATTGAAGTTGTCGAGGATTTTGCTTTACTTGGATCCACAAGCAATGCCCATGGAAGCAGTCAAGAAATCAAAAGATGCATTGCATTGGGTAAATCTGCTGCTAAAAATCTCTTTAAAGTGTTGAAAAGCAAAGATGTCGCTTTGAGGACTAAGGTGAACCTGACCCAAGCCATGATATTTTCAATCGCCTCATATGCATGCAAAAGCTGGATAAGAATAAGGAAGACCTAAGAAGAATTGATGCCTTTGAATTATGGTGTTGGTGAAGAATATTGAATATACCATGGACTGCCAGAAGAATGAACCAATGTGTCTTGGAAGAAGTACAGTCAGAATGCTCCTTAGAAACAAGGATGTTAAGGTTTCATCTCACATACTCTGGACATGTTAGCAGGAGGGAACAGTCCCTGGAGAAGGACATACGCTCGGTCGAGGGTGAGAGAAAAAGAGGAAGACTCTCGACGATGGATTGACACAGTGGCTGCAACAATAGGCTCAAACACCGCAACGATTGTGAGGATGGCACAGGACCGGGCAGTTTTTCGTTCCATTGTATATGATCTGCTGTACATCGGGTAGCTATGAGTCCGAAGCGACTCCACGTCACCTAAAAACAACAGTGACTTAAGGTGGCTGGCTCCTTCTGCAAATGGTGACAGACCCACTAGCTCTTTGCCTGCTGCCTCTCAGTTTCCTTCGCTGTCCTGGGGCAATCCCCACCAAGCCTCTATTTGCTCTAAAAGGAGCGAAAGCAGACATTCCTGCAACTGCCAGGGTGGTTGCGCGGTAATCCCGAGGAGTCGCCCCCGCGAGGCCAGAGGGCCTGAGCAGGGCCGGCGCGGATTGCTGGGAACCAATCTGCATACAGTTACTGCTTCCCGGAGAGGGGGCTGCGGCTCCTCGAAGCCGCACCCGGCGCTGGCAGCGGCTCCCAGGGTCCCACCGAGGCCTGTTCTCCACTGGCGCACCAAGGCGGGGCCCGCGCCGTCTTCACTCTCATCCTGGGAGACCCAGTTGCCCCCACCCCGTCGGGACGTCAGCCGGGGCCTCTGGGGTGGGGTAGTCCCCAAAGGGCCGTTCCTGCCGGCGCAGGGCACTCCGGTTTTCCCGAGCGGTAAAGCCGCGCTCCGCGGGGGCCCTCGGGCTCTCCCCGCTCTGCCTTCCCCGCAGGCGTGCGTCGGAAGACCAGCCTTCCCGCGCCAGCCAGGGCGCCTGCTCCCGGATCGGACCCGAGGACACAAGGGGGCTTCCTTGCACTCCTTCCGTCTCCTCTTGGCCAATCCAGGGGTCTCAGCGAAGTACGACAACTGCGGACCTGGCTCCGGCCGCCGCCGCCTCCGGGACCGCCTCGGTGCTCAGCCGGCTAAACCCTGGCGTTTCGGGAACGCGGGCGGGGGCCTGCCGGGGGCGCTGCCGGGCCTGAGGTCTTTTTCCGGTGGCCTCCGCGTTTCCACTGCCCCCCACCTCAGGAGTGGTTTCATAGGGCGACACTGGAGGTGTCTAGGGGCACAGCGACACCTCCTCCCCGCATGACCGCCCCTGAGGGGTGCGCGCTCTCGGCATGTGGCGCTGCTAGGCGCACCCTGGAGAAACTGCCCTGGATTGTCGAGGGGAAAAGGAGGTGATGGCCCCGCCATCGGGCTACTGCAGAGCTGCGGAGCCCACGAAAGTCCAGAACTAATTTACCAAAAGAACACATTTTTAAGAGGGGAAATTTGAGACGTAACAGCAGCAACATCTTAGAAAACGGCTGAAAAAAAAAAGTTGTGAATTCGGGTTTTTCGCCGGGACTTGGATTTTGCAATAAGCGCTTAATTAAAAATAAAACACATTGATGCGGTAGGCAAGTCGCGTTCCTGGGAAGGTAAAAATACAGTGGACTCCCCCACATCCCAGATGCTCCACCTGCCTGCTGTAATTACAGGGCTTCAGAGAGGAGGAAAAAAACATGACAGAGAGAAATCTGCTTGCATATTTTTCTTCTATTGTGCTGGGCTCATTTGAATTATAATGTGTTGCAGGCCGGAGTAGGAAATTTTGTGCCTTGAATAATGAATCCCCCTGGAGCCCACGGTACCTGTACCTCTTTTTAGTGTCCACTGAGAATAACGTGTTCGACATTCAAGTGACAACGCTGGAAAGGATTTCAAAGCCCCGGAGCCCCAGAACGCTGCACGCCCCGACGGCTCTTCTGCCTGCCCTCTCTTTGGCTTCCAAATGCAGTAAGCTCTTTCTTTACTTAAAATGTGCTCATCTTTCACAGGGGTCCTCGATGTACCACAGAAATGCAGCACGTATAGGTAGGCTCTCCCTTTGGAATCTGAGCTAGCCCTGCCTGGCACGAAGCTTCAAAGCCTCTAAAGCTTCAGGATTTTTTAAAATGGAAAAACCGGGGAACTGTCCGAAGCCAAGACAGGCTTTTCTGGTGTCAATGTCATTCGACTGTCTCAGCTTGGCTTTCCACAAGAAAAGATAATAAATATTCAGCAATTTAATAAAACAGATGCATTTAAGTCATGCACAGCATCCGA
The DNA here is from genome assembly GCF_000243295.1 of Trichechus manatus latirostris. Classification (NCBI taxonomy): domain Eukaryota; kingdom Metazoa; phylum Chordata; class Mammalia; order Sirenia; family Trichechidae; genus Trichechus; species Trichechus manatus. The sequence continues at coordinate 21,891,718 of NW_004443965.1, forward strand.
AACTTTGGGACATTCCATAGGTCCGAACAGCTATTTGATAGAGGTTTTAAGTTAAAGGGGATAATGCAGAAAACATCTGTGGAAATCTCAGAGACTTTGAGACAGAATGAAAGCTTTATGAAATGACAGAAGCAAGTGACCTCTTATGCCCAAACTTTCAAATAAGCATTTTTTTCCACTTATTGCCCAGTAAATTAAGGGATATCTGTATGACACCTTGCGGTCATTAAAAAAAAAAAAAGTTCTTTATTTACTGATATGGAAGGATTTCCAAGATACATTGTTAAGTGAAAAAGCAAATATACTACTATTTTTATGCCATTTGGAAGGGGATCTAGCCAGCGTGAAGGGAGGCAGGGGGAGGTGTTCCCTCTTTCTCTAAATTCTTTTGTCATTTTGTTTTAAACATATAAATGAATTGTTTAAGAAAATAAATAAAAATTTAGAAAATATGAAAGTCATTCAGCCTGTAATACAGTCAAATCAAGACTTGGTGAAGGAGAGAGAGAGTTTACTGATGATCCTGACTCTTAAAGGTAATTGTAGTCATTATATTCTCATCTTTCTATCATATCTGTTAACAACTCATCAAAGGAAGCAGATTTGAATTTTTCTCCTCTACCTGCCCCTCCACTAATACAGGCACAAATAGGCAGGGAAATGACCTGAAAACGGAACGTAGGAAGCGACAGGAAAAAAACAAAAGAAGCAAAGACCAAGTTTAACCAGCAAATTAACAAAGGTCAGCCGACTGCACCCCTTCACTTTTGGAGCTAGGACATTTCCTTTGTGTCTTGAGAACTATGTCAGGACTCTTTAAGTCCCTACTGATTGACATTCTAAGAGCTTTGAGCTGAGAAGCAGAGAACCCCAAAGCCTGGGAAAGGCAAGAACTCTGCCAGACCTTCTGAGTCTGACTGAACCATCTTGAAATCGTTCCTTAAAGTCTGCTGTACCACTTCCAGCAGCCACGAAGAGCAGTGAACCAGGTTGTTGTCTCTGTTGTCAGAGATGTTACCCCAAGAAGCTCCCAATCCTGCCTTTCAGATGCTCCATCCTGCAAATCAGCTGATACCCAAGATGCTCAGAGAATGAGTCCAAAGAGCCCAGCTGGGCACCAACAGGGGACACCATCCTCCCCAAAGGCAGAGTGTGGAAACTTCCTCTGTGGTAGGCACGTCCCCTCCAAACAAAACCAAACAACACAAAACTTTTTCTCCTTTCCCTTGCTCTCTAATTCTCAATATTCTTTAACAGGGCCAAAACCTTTCTTTCTCCACTTAGAGTAGGGTTTCTCAACCTTGGCACTGTTGACATTTTGGATCGGATAATTCTTTGTCATTGGGGGCTGACTTGCATTGTAGGATGTTGAGCCGCAGTCCTGGCCTCTGACTCCTGGATGCCAGTAGCACCCCTCCCCCGGTTGTAACAACCAAAAATGTCTCCAGACATGACTAAATGTTCCCTAGGGAGAGCCAAATTGTTCCCAGTTGAGAACCATTCAATTTGAAGTTAAGATCAGATATCTCTGAGAGATGTAACAACTGTCTTCTGTTTAATAAAATGGTAAAATATAAATAATATTTTTAAAGAATCACTACCAGACAAAATGAAAGTAAGAAGTCAACACTATAGAGAGGGAAGGGGAGACACAGATTATAAATGTACAGGCCACTTGGGGCATATACATTTGCTAGGAGTTAGAGACTATGGAAGGAACCCTGGTGGCTCAGTGGTTAAGTGCTGGGCTGCTGGGAAAGGTTGGTGGTTTGAACTCACCCAGTGGCTCCTCAAGAGAAAGACGTGGCAGTCTGCTTCCATAAAGATTGCAGCCTTGGAAACCCTATACAGCCGTTCTACTCTGTCCTACAGGCTCACTATGAATCAAAATCTACTGGACAGCAATGGGTTTAATGGCGAGACTATGGCTGGATTCAGGCGACGTTAAGATGCTGTGCTGGATACTTTCCATTTGCCTCTCCAGATCCACTCTCTACCACCCTTTTTCACCCTGCTCTGTAGCCCTTACAGGCTGTGTTGAGGGGCTGCATCAACATGTTCTCTCTGTCTCTCTGGCTTCTGGTTAGGTTTGGCCAATGAGAGGAACTGGCCAGTCAGAGGGTGGGAGGAGAGTGAGGTTGACTTCCCTGGACCCCACTTGCCTGATCCTGGCTGGCTGACAGCTTCACTCTTTCAAAGGCCATGGATCTTGTCAGGAAGCTTCAGCTCTTTCTCTGAAATCTGGTAACTGCTCCCTCTCCTTGGTCCTTCGGGCCTGGGAATGGTAATGGGCTTCCTGCTGTTGCTAGCTCCAAGATACTGCACCGCCCCTCACTGGTTTCCCTAAACCCTGCCCACACTTTCATTAAAAAAAAAAAAAAAAAGTTACCATTGAGTCAATTCCAACTCATGGTGACCTCATGTGTATCAGAGTAGAAGTGTGGGCCATAGGGTTTTCAATGGCTGATTTTTTGGAAGTTGATTGCCAGACCTTTCTTCCAAGGTACCTATGGGTGGATTCTAACTGCCAACCTTTTGGTTAGCAGCCGATCACATTAACCATCAGCACCATACAGGGACTTTTGTAAGCTGTCCCTGTATTAAAATCCCTTGCACTCTTATAAGCTGTCCCTGCATTAAAATCCCTTCTAACTGTTCAGTGTGAGCGTGCTGCCGGTTTCCTGCTGGACCCTGACTGATCCAGATGATATGGGAAGTCATTTGAGGGGACGGGTTGTTTGTCTGGGGCAGGATTTACAAACTCCTGGATCCCTTGACCAAACACCAAATAGGCTGAAATGACTTGAACCAAAACAAATCTGTCTGTATTTCTCCTCCAATGACCAAACCCAGCCTGAGCTCTCCCATTCGCTACTTAGAAAACATTTGCCCCAATGCTAAGAGGAGAGGTCATCCAGGCCACGTTTGGCTTCTAAAAACGGGCATGATCAAGGACAAAAGAAGCAAAAGAGGGCGAGCTCTGTCCCCTTTATCACTTAAGCCACAAGGATGCAAGAAATAAATGTTGACATTTTAACCCCTTTGAAAGTGCAGTAGCTAGAAAATGAGGGCAAACTAGTGTCCTCCAATTTAGCACCAAACTTCCTCCTTAGGCATATAGTGTCTCCATCTTAGTTCTGACTCATCCACGAGAAGTAAAGCATGTTGTGTGTGTGGGGTAAGGTGTAAGGTGCCCCCTCCACTGGCCCCTGGGCTGTCTGGGTTGGGCAGGGATGGCCGCTGTCCCGGGCCTCAGCTGCCAGGAGATGGGCAGGAACAGAGCTCCTGTATGGTGCTGGCCTGCCTGCACCCAGTGATGAGGAGGGCAGGTGCGGCAAGGATGGGCCCCAGGAGCCAGCTCTGCATCTGGCAGTGGTGCCTCTGGGCCAGGCCAGGACAACAACCTCAATTGTCCCTCCCAACAGTAGCCCTGCTGATCCCGGAGAAAAGAAAGCCACGGGGCCATTTGGACCAAGCCTCCACAGGAAGAATGCTGCCCTTTCTCTGCAGCTCTGGGTCCCAGAGTCACGGAATCAACAGCTCAGAAGCTGGCAGCCCCCTTGGAGGCCTGGGCAGCCTCCCCCATGGTCACATGGCCCAAGACACTCTGCTCTTTGTGACAGCAGCTTGGCCAAGGGGCCAAGGACTTCTGCAGACCAAAATGGCTCAGGTGCCCCTGAAGCCCTGGAAATTGATGAAAGAGCCTTTCTCCTCTCATCTGTGCCCCCAGCACACCCAGCTCACCTGGTTCCTGGGCCTCTCCATGACCTGATGGTTGACTCTTATTCACAGTAGGAACAGTTCCTCAGGCAGTCCTGGAGACAGCGTTAGATTCAGGGAGCACAAGGGCAGCAAAAACACCTTCGGGGCTTTGCCTCAAGCGGCTAACGTCAGAGATGTTTTATGAAAACAAGATTTGAGGTCACATTGCTTCTTGGATAAAAGGAACTTTGCTTCAAAGAAATTTACTTGGTAAACAAAGCTAGGAAAGTTGCCAGGATATCACTAGGCACAGCCAGCCATCACTGAGTTGCCCAGTGTTTTGAGAACTGCCAGGTAAACCCATGCACACTCACTCAGGGACCCAGAGAGCTGTTCACTTAGCCTCTTGGACTCTCAGTTTCCCCCTTTGTAAGAATCTGGGGGCTGCACTAAATGAATTCTAAAGCTATTTCCAGCACTGAAATCCATTCATATTTAGGAATGTCCTGTCCCTTGGCACCTACAAAGGAGAAATTCGCCAAGAGGGAAAAAGGAAGGCAGCATAACTCTGGAGTCAGACAGCCCAGGTTTCCATCTCTACCACTCATCATCTGTGAGACATCGAGCAAGCTATTTAATCTCTCTGGGCCTCAGTTTCTCCACCTGAAAAGCGGGAATAACTTTAGTACCTGCTTCACGGGGTCATCATGAGGATTAAATTACATAACATGTAAAGAGTTCAGAACACATCTAGCACAGAGTGGCATGCTGTAAGCATTTGCTATTTCCATTACTCTTCTTAGTTTTACAGAATGCCATCTGAGTCTTTTCCAGTCACTAGTTCAGCGTTATGAAAGTAATCTGGCAAACAGGCTTTCCCAGGGCAGGGAACAGTATTTTTCTGGTGGAATTAAAAATAATGCCAACCTTATTCTCTTTTCAGCTAGCATTCTCTTGTGCTGGGAAGAAGGGTTGGCGAGGGGTCTGCAGTTCCTTACAAAGTTTGGCAGGACACTGTTTCTCCCAGATTGAAGAGAAAAGTGAGGCACAGAGAAGGGCCCAGTGCAGAGGCAACACACAAGTCACGGCCAAGTCTTCTGTCCAGGCCCTGACCCTGCAGCAGGCCCTTTCACCCCCCTCCCAGTCCCCCAGCTCCTACTTAAAGCCCCCAAGTCCCATGTCCCTACTCAGGGCCCTCACTGCCACAATGGAGCAATGCCAGTGAGTTATCTCGTCCCATTGCCTCAGACCCAGAAGCCACAGCCATACGAGTAGCACGGCCTTTGTACCCAGCCAAAATGCTGGGCAGTAAGCTAGGTAGAGGCTGAGGAACCACTGCCTCATGGGCCAAAACACCAACCATGGAGGAGAGAGAAAGTCTCAAGTTTCCCTTGGTTCACACCCAGGATGGGCAGGATAAGAACAAACATGACCTTAGAATTCCAGCCCAGGCAGAGTCTAAGAGTCCCTACCAGCCAATCAGCATCTAGTCATCCCACTAAAAAACATGCGTTGGAGTAGCTGCTAGATACATCCACTTTACCTCTCTAGATCCCCTCTCCACACCTTTCTATCTTGCTTTGTCCCTTGTAGAATGTACCTACAGGTTCTCTTGCCCTCTGGCTTCTGGTTGGGCTTGGCCAATAAGAGGCAGTAACATAAAAATGGAGAGCAAGAGGAGAGTGAGGACAGGGTGTTTTTTTCCCCGGTCCCCTCTCCCACCTCCACTCTGGGTTCCTTTGTTGAGGGCCACAGCTTCCCTCAGACAGTCCTTTCCTAAGCTTCAGTTCCCTCCCCTTGCTCCCTTCAGGCCTAGGGGTGGGTGAGACCTCTTCCTGTTGCTAGTGCTTGTTGCTTTCCCTTAACCCTGCCCATACCTTTGTAAATAGCCTCTAATTCTCCTCAACTACCCCACTTGAATGTGCCATCTATTTCCTGTAGGGACCCTGCTATAGGGCTCATCACTTCATAGCTTCCCCTTCCCTTCTTCTTTTTTCATGTTTGATACCATGAAAGAATATATACATAACACATATGTAGGCTATGAAGCCACTATCCAACTTAAAAATATAGAAGAGTATCAATACCTTTGAAACTTTGTATGTTCCACAACCATATCTCCATCACCAGAGACATATACACACAAGTACAATTCACCATAGCAAAAGGCTGGAAGAAACCAATGACCTTCCTTTTCTATTTGTCAGCTCAGGGTTCACATCCCAGCTGGCACATCTGACCCAGCAGACTACATACTAGAAATGCCATGGAACTGGATAGCCGTACAAAGTTAAACCTTCAATGGGGAAAAGTAGGGGAGAGGGAACACTGGAGTAAACTCCTGATAGTCCCTTATACTTCTTAGTTGGGTACTAGGACAGAATGCCACACACCCGGGGGCTTTGGGCTGCTTTCTTTGCTTCCTGCGATAATCGTTACTGTATGCAGACCAGCAGTTTGGCGCCTCAGCACCAGACTCCTGGTAGGTGCCTCGGCTTGACCATTATAGGGGGATATTATGATCATGATTACAGGATGACTGAGCCGTCCAGCAAAGTGACCGGTAATTTGCAATCTAAAGGCCATTCAGTGGTGGGTAATATTATGGACCTTACCCTGCAATTGTAAAACAACCAGCCCTCTCTAATGTAGCAGTTTTCCCATCAAAAGCCCAGCCTTTGCTTTTGATTTCTGTTAATCAGTAGCTGTGCCAGCTTTGGCTTTACATTTGGAAAAGCTAAACAAGGGAGCGTGAAATGATATACTCCTCCTGAATGGGAAGTTTAGGCAGTTCTGTCAAGTGGAGGGAAAAACAAGTGAAAGAAGCATCTGGAAGGCAATTTAATTTCTTAAAAGAGCAACAGAAGCTGGCCCCAAAGCGTTGCAGAATGTGGCAAGTGTTGCCTGGGAATCTGGGAGACCAACACAGCCAGGCATGACAAACACAGATGGGCACATGGACCGGTCCAGCTGGGTGCAAGCCCTCAGCTCCTGCCCACTTGTGTGCACACACACTACACACTACGTACACACACAGACAGAAGAATACAATTTCCTCCCCCTATATGTCTATCAGTTTGTCGTACTGTGGGGGCTTGCATGTTGCTGTGTTGCTGGAAGCTATGCCACCGGTATTCAGATACCAGCAGGGTCACCCGTGGTGGACAAATTTCAGCTGAGCTTCCAGACTAAGACAGACTAGGAAGAAGTACCTGGCAGTATACTTCTGAAAAGAATTAGCCATTGAATACCTTATGAACAGCAGCAGAACATTGTCTGATATAGTGCCAGAAACTGAGCACTCAAAAGACGACTGGGGAAGAGCTGCTTTCTCAAACTAGAGTCGACCTTAATAACGTGGTTGGAGTCAAACTTTCAGGACCTTCGTTTGATGATGTGGCACGACTCAAAATGAGAAGGAACAGCTGCAAACCTCCATTAATAATCGGAACCTGGAATGTACAAAGTATGAATCTAGGAAAACTGAAAACTGTCAAAAATGAAATGGAATGCACAAGCACTGATACCTTAGGCAATAGTGAGCTGAAATGGACTGGTATTGGCCATGTTGAATGGGACAATCATATGGTCTACTAGTCTGGGATTGACAATTTGAAGAGGAATGGCATTGCATTCATTGCCAAAAAAGAACATTTCAAGATCTATCCTGCACTGCCACACTGTCAGTGATAATATCCATACACCTACAAGGAAGACTAGTTAATATGACAATTATTCAAATTTACGCACCAACCACTAAGGCCAAAGATGAAGATTTTTACCAGCTTCTGCAGTCTGAAATTGATCGAAAATGCAATCAGTATGCATTGATAATTACTGGTGATTGGAATGTGAAAGTTGGAAACAAAGAAGAAAGATTGGTAGTTGGAAAATATGGCCTTGGTGATAGAAAGGATGCCAGAGATCACATGATGAAAGTTTGCAAGACCAACAACTTCTTCATTGCAAATACCTTTTTTACCAATATAAACAGTGACTATACTCATGGACATTGCCAGATGAAATACACAGGAATCAAATCAACTACATCTGTGGAAAGAGACGATGGAAAAGCTCAATATTATCAGTCAGAACAAGGCCAGGGGCCGACTGCAGAACAGACCATCAACTGCTCATATGCAAGTCCAAACTGAAGGTGAAGAAAATTAGAACAAGTCCACAAGAGCCAAAGTACAGCCTTGAGTATATCCCACCTGAATTTAGAGACCATCTCAAGAACAGATTATCTCCTTGAATGCTAATGACCAAAGACCAGATGAGTTGTGGAATGACATCGAGGACATCATACATGAAGAAAGCAAGAGGTCATTAAAAAGACAGGAAAGAAAGAAAAGACCAAAATGGATGTTAGAAGAGACTCTGAAACTTGCTGTTGAATATCGAGTAGTTAAAGCAAAAGGAGGAAATGATGAAGTAAAAGAACTGAACAGAAGATTTTAAAGGGCAGCTGAAGAAGACAAAGTAAAGTATTATAATGATATGTGCAAAGAGCTGGAGATAGAGATCAAAAGGGAAGAATACACTTGGCATTTCTCAAGCTGAAAGAACTGAAAAAAAATTCAAGTCTTGAGTTGCAATAGTGAAGGATTCAATGGGGAAAATATTAAACAATGCAGGAAGCATCAAAAGAAGATGGAAGAAATACACAGAGTCATTATACCAAAAAGAATTGGTCAACGATCAACCATTTCAGAGGGAGCATATGATCAGGAACCGATCGTACTGAAGGAAGAAGTCCAAGCTGCACTGAAGGCATTGGTGAAAAACAAGGCTCCAGGAATTGATGGCATATCAATTGAGATGTTTCAGCAAATAGACACAGTGCTGGAACTTCTCACTCATCTATGCCGAGAAATTTGGAAGACAGTTACCTGGCCAACTGACTGCAAGAGATCCATATTTATGCCTTTTCCCAAGAAAGGTGATCCAACCAAACGTGGAAATTATCAAACAATATCATTAATATCACACGCAAGTAAAATTTTGCTGAGATCATTCAAAAGCGACTGCAGCAGTATATTGACAGGGAACTGCCAGAAATTCAGGCTGGATTCAGAAAAGGATGTGTAACGAGGGATATCATTGCTGATGTCAGATGTATCCTGGCTGAAAGCAGAGAACCAGAAAGATGTTTACCTGTGTTTTATTGACTATGCAAAGGCATTCAACTGTGTGGATCACAACAAATTATGGATAACATTGCGAAGAATGGGAATTCCAGAACACTTAAGTGTGCTCCTGAGGAACCTGTACGTAGATCGAGGCAGTCATTTGGACAGAATAAGGGGACACTGCATGGTTTAAAGTCAGGAAAGGTGTGTGTCAGGGTTGTATCCTTTCACCATACTTATTCAATCTGTATGCTGAGCAAATAATCAGAGAAGCTGGAGTATATGAAGAAGAAGGGGGCATCAGGATTGGAGGAAGACTCATTAACAACCTGTGATATGCAGATGACACAACCTTGCTTGATGAACGTGCAGAGGACTTGAAGCACTTACTGATGAAGATCAAAGACCACAGCCTTCAGTATGGATTACACTTCAACATAAAGAAAACAAAAATCCTCACAATTGGACCAATAAGCAACATCATGATAAACAGAGAAAATATTAAAGTTGTCAAGGATTTCATTTTACTTGGATCCACAAGCAATGCCCACGGAAGCAGTCAAGAAATCAAAAAATGCATTGCATTGGGTAAATCTGCTGCTAAAGACCTCTTTAAAGTGTTGAAAAGCAAAGATGTCACCTTGAAAACTAAGATGCGCCTGACCCAAGCCATGGTATTTTCAATCACATCATATGCATCTAAATGCTGGACAATGAATAAGGAGGACTGAAGAAGAATTGATGCCTTTGAATTGTGGTGTTGGCGAAGAATATTGAATATACCACGGACTGCCAAAAGAATGAACAAATCTGCCTCAGAAGAAGTACAACCAAAATGCTTCCTAGAAGCAAGGATGGTGAAATTACATCTTACATACTTTGGACATGTTGTCAGGAGGGATCAGTCCCTGGAGAAGGACATCATGCTTGGTAATATACAAGGTCAGAGAAAAAGAAGAAACCCTCAACGAGAAGGATTGACACAGTGGCTGCAACAATGGGCTCAAGCATAACAATGATTGTGAGGATGGCACAGGACTGGGCAGTGTTTTGTTCTGTAGTACACAGGGTCGCTATGAGTTGGAACCGACTCGACGGCACCTAACAACAACAACGACAACATAGGGTAGTTATTGAAGGCCTTACCTTTATGCTGCCACAATCTTGCTTGCAGGCATAGTTCGGTTCTACTGCCCCTAAGTCAGTGGGTATTGTCAGGAGAGAAGACAGTTAGAGACTTAGGCCACAGTCCACTGGAAAACCTCAATTTTATGCTACTTCTCAGCACTGTACAGCACAGCCAGTAGGACCTGCGTCAAACCATCTCTGCTAGGTCCCCATGAGTTCAAATCCATCACTAATGACTAGTTTGACCTGGAACAGTCAGCTTAGCCAAGCTGGCATGGTGGAGGAAAAGAATCAGTGAAAAGAATCAGTTGTTAGTATGCTGCATATCAAGTTAATGGATTAATGTTTCTGAGCCTCAGCTTCCTCAACTATAAAATAGGAATTATAATACCACCCCTGTCTACCTTACAGAGGATGTTCTGTGAACCACATGAATTCTTGTCTGTATAAGTGTTTTGAAAGATAAAAGAGGACTTACCAATGTTAAGTAGCATCGCATACTGGCCTACCAAGTAAATTGATTGCATAATCGGCCCTGACTCTGGCCTCAGCCTCAGCCCCTTGCCCCTATCCTGACTCTTATGGGGAATGCCCAGATCAGTGGTTTGGTAAACCACCTCCATTTCATGATGGCAGGTGCTTGACAGGACTGGTCCTCCAGATGTGCCTTGTGCTTACTGTGCAGCACCCTCCCACCAGGTGAACCCCAGAATACAAGGAAGGAGGGAAGAAGTGGAGGAGAGAAGACAACAGGATTTAGTTCTCTCTGCCTGTGGCTGTGATATTAGAGATGGAGAGCAGTAGTTTCCCTACACAGATGATGAGGTCTTGTCTTTCGAATTCCTGGCTTCCTCTGGGCATAAAGGGCAACTTGCCATGTCCTCCACCATTGCAAGGCACGGTGGAATTCTCAACAGAGCAAAGTTTCATGGTTACAGAATCTACATATTTCCTACTTAGCCTTGCATCATGTTCTTCCCATAATAGTTAGTGAGAGCAGACAGTTGACCAGTGGTAACAGCTGCCACTGGCACATGGTGGCAGAATTTAGAAATGAAGACACCTTCCATTCCTGGTTACAAGCCATCCATGTGATAAGGGGAGCATGACCCATCAGCCTTCACCCAACTCTGAGTTTCAGCCCGAGCCTGTTTTTGTCCCTCTTTCTCTGATCTGCACCACTGCTAAGTATCTCACCTAGCAGCATGGGACAACTGAATGTCTAATGCAATGGGATGGGAACATGGCGATCAGAGTCCAGAGAGTAAATGGATCAGGCTGAGAGACTTGATGAACAAGATGTGATTCCTGTCATCCTGGGCCTCAAAATTTATGGAAATGTATAGTGGTGATGTTTGTACAACATGGTGAATATAATTAATGTCAGTGAGTTGAAGAGTTAAAAATGATTAAGATGGGAAAATTTTTTGTTATATATATATAAACATAATAAAATTTTAAAATAAAAGATCTAGATTTGGGGTGCCTCCCTGCAGTAGCTTCAGAGGGGGTGGATTGCAATGGGACTGGATGGTAAAAAGGAAGTAATTGGGAAATCGCTGAATAGAATGAGTGAGACCAAGTAAGAAAGCAGATAACATTAATAAGCAAGAAAACAGAGACAATACTAGAAACCACGGTGGACATTCGGTTGACTCTTCCAAATCCATTCTTCCATAGATGATTAATCTAAGTCAATCAAGTAATCCCAGTGGAATATGACTGAACTAGAGCCAATGAGACATGGGGAAAATTTTTCCTTGCTCCTCAAAGAGAACCACAGAAAGGGACAGTCTCCCTTTTTCCTTTGGAATTTGTCACATCCAGATGTGACACCTGGAATGCTGCAATCATCTTGCTACCAGCCAGTTGATAAGATTAATATCAAAGATGACAGAGGAGAGAAACACAAAGGTATGGGTCTTTGATGATGCCATTAATCTAAGAAATCAAGCCTGGCATCTGTCCAATCTGGATCTTCAAATTACGTGAGGTAATACATGCCCTTTTTCTAGGCCCGTCACAGAGGGGATTTCTGTTCATTGCAACTTAGAACACTTTAACTGATATAAGAACCCAAGCAAACGGAGAGACTGGAGCATTGTGGCCCCACAGCAGAGTGAACCCACAGCCAGACTCAATGCTAATCTTCAGAGCGCGCTTTCTAATCTGCCCCTGTGAACCTAGGATCAGTCCCAGAGCAGCCTGGATCCAGCTGAGGCTACAGGTGTGCAGGTCCACAGCTGCAGCTGCCAGTTAGAGAGCTGAGGGGCACAGAGCCAACCAGGTCATTACAAAAACGCTTTCAAGGGCTCCTGGAACACAAATGGCCAGGCCACTTGGGCACTTCCCCTTACCTCCAGGGTCCTCTCCCTCAGCCTCCTCATCAGCCAGGCCCACAGCTGCCAGGCATAGAGACCAACTCCAAATGGGTAGCAGTGCTCCTTGAAGCCCTGTCAGAGTGGTACATCCCCTGAACAGCTGGGGCTCTGGGCCACTTGTCTCCCGTGAAAGCTCTTTATCCCAGAGCAATGGCAACATTCATTTAAAGGCATCTTCTCTCAGACCCGCTGCTCAGCATGCTGGGATGGCAAAAATGTTGGGTTGAGTATGTTTCAGATGGAAACCAGTATTTCTGCCTCTTGCTTTAAATGCTTTCTGAGTTTTTATGCTATTTGTGACGAATACTACTCCAGTGGAAAAGGCAGTCTGAGGAACATCAGTGTTGACTTAATTACCCTTCAGAAACGTATAGGATATTGGGAGTAGAAAAGCTCAGAAATTCATTTCTTAATTTTAGAGATGAAGGACTGGAGGTCTAGAAAGATGCTAGAGGTGCTCATAGTCTGAGTCATTAGAGATGAAGTAGGGCTAGAGTTCAGGTCTTCTCACTCAGGGTCCGTGTTATTTCTTTCTTCAGCTGTGACACCAAGTCCAGGTAGGGGTGTCCATGACAGGGTGGTTAATGCTTCCAAATTAATAGTGCTACTTCTCAGAGCCCTCTGGGATAAAGCCCCTTTTTCATCTAATACAGATTTTTTTTTTTTTTTTAGATCCTAAATCATGAGCAGAAGCTACAGGGCATCATGTTGTTCAGTGGCAGACAGGGATTGATGCAAGTTCTGGCCACACACTTCCTGACTGCAGAGAGAGGAAAGCAATTGTTCACCTGTGGGCATGGGCATGGAGGCTGAGCCACATGCAAACCAGGTCATCAGTGGTGTGCACACAGAGCAAGCTGAGGAGCATCTTTGTCTATGGCAGACCCCACCTCCCCCAAGAACAGGCCCCCAAGAGGGGCAGGGGCTGGGAGCAACAGAGACCCAGAGTGGACCCCATTCTGTTGTCTGGATGCCCAAGAGGGGACCCTTGGGCCATGTCCATGCTTGCATCCATGCTAAGCTGGGCCAGCCCCACAGAGACTTAGGAAGTATAGCCCACCGTGTCCCCAAGGGGGAGGGTACAAGACCTAGCACAGTGGTTCCCAAACCTGGTTGCACATTAGAATCACTTGGGGAGGTTTGTTCTGGGATACACCCTAGACTAATTCAATCAGAACCTGTAGGGTGGGCCCAGGGCATATCCAGGTGATTTTAAGGTCGATCCAGGTGTGGACTGTGTGGAGATGAACACCTCACTCTGGGGCTTCCCAGGCTGAGGGGAGGGAACTGTCCTCTCCTGGGGCTCTTTCCACCTGTGGCAAAAGTGGTTTCTGATCAAAGGGTCTGAGGTGTAGGCCAGTATGGCATTGAATGGACCTGCTGCTAGTCACAGGCAAGAATTTGTCTCCAGCATGAGCACAAAGCCTTCCTCCAGTAGGACTGATTGTTAACCAGGGGTGGGAAAGGCAGTTAGAGCAGCACGGCAGCCCACGGTGCAGCTTCCTGCATCCTGATCTGGGAGACGGGGTGAAATTTGGACATTTGAGATTCTCTTATCCAGCATAGTGTCACAGGATCATCCTTTGGAAGGGAGAGGAGAGAGGAAAGTCCTGTAAAATGGAGAAGACATCCCTTCCTGCAGCTCCCCATTCCACCTTCTCCCCCTAACTCCCTAGGGAGCTGACACCAAGGGGTAGAGAAGTTCACAGACAATTCTGAATCCTGGGAGTTTAGAAATGAGATCTCAAAGATGAGGCCAGAGTAGGACTGAGGGTCAGGGATGAACTGGTTGTCTGAGGTCAATCAGGAGCGGAGTTAAAAACCCCACTTTCCAAGCCCTGCCCCAGAGAATGTGAAATCTTCATTTTTAACAAGCTCTCCAGGTGGTTCTCCAACCACTACAGTAAGCCAGCCTCCCTTTGCCAAGAGAAGACCTTGAGGTTTAGAGACCCAGCCGCTCATCTTGGGAGAACACAGCACAGCAGAATGGCAGACCAGCCCAACAGACAGGGTTTGAATATCAGCTCTGCCCCTCACTAGCTGTGAGACTTCGCTGAGTCTCTTAACCCCTCTGACCCAGCAATTCCGCTATTAAAAATACCCATGAGGCTACAGGTTCTTGGCAGCATGGTTTGTAAGAGTAGAAGACTGAAACCAACCTAATTTTCCATCAAGAGGAGGCCATGTGAATTATGACACAGCTATGCTATGGCTCACTGTGCAGATTCTAAAAGGAAGACAGGGAAACAGCAGCTCTGCATATGCTGCTGCAAGGGAAAAAGGGAAGGTGTGGTCCGAGGCTAGCATCCTTACCTCTGCTCCCCTCCTGCCTCCTCAGTGACCTCTACCTTCTCTCAATCCTCACATCCAATAAAAGGTCCGCAGTATTGTTGACTGGGTCTTTTAAATGTCTTAAATCCATGCACTTCCGTCCTGCTGCCCCCATCTCTGTATGGATGCTTGCAACAGCTTTCTAACTGCTCTCCCTGCCCCTTCCCAACCCTATTCATCCAGAGAGATCTTTCTTACACGCAGATCTGATCACTCCACCCACCTCCCCACACCCACTAAATCCCTTCAATGGCTCCCCATTGCCAACGCTGTAGCAGAACCTAGAAAGTCATTCCCAACCCTTCCTGAGTTCTCCAGCGCCATCACCCCCTCCGAGCATTCAGTTCTCCCAACATAAAATTTCCAATTCTTAAAAAGCATCATACTTGGCCTCTTATCTTCAGATCTGCTACTCCCTCCTCCCCACGCTCCTCCTCCTAGCCACAGTCAAACACTCTTTGTGTAGCTAAAGTATCATCTACTTCAGGAACTTATCCTTGACTCCTCCCCACCCCAAGTCCAAGTGCTTCCACAGTATGCCCATGCTTCCCCCATCATAGCATGTTTTATGCCAACAGTAATTGAATGTTTCTTTCTTTATACCCTTCAATGCCTTAAGCTCTGGGAGGGAAGAGACTTGGTCTGTTTTACCCTTACATCTCCCGGGCCCAGCACTACCATGAAGCAGATGCTTAATAAATATTTGTCTAGTGAATAACTAACAGCACTCACTGCAATGTATTAAAAGTTACCTGAGTTCATCGATGGTAAACTGTGTGTGACAGGTGCTGAGGATAGAAAGATGAATTGGACAGTGTCTGGCCCATAAGGACAACTTAAAAAAAAAACAAGTATAGAAAGGCTGTCTTCCTCTTGTTGTACATTCAACCATCTCAAGTTTTAACTGGTGTTGGAGAGAAGAACATTAGGCACAGTAACTCAGAGCCAGAGAAAACATCATCAGAGAGGTCAAGGAACTTCATTAATAGTTGAATTTTCCCACAGAAAAACATCAACCACTTTGAAAGTTATTTTTTTTCAAGGTCTGAGTATACGTGTTATGAATTGAATTGTGCCTTCCCCCAAAAGATATGTTGAAATCCTAACCCCTGTATCTGTGAATGTGACCCTGTTTGGAAACAGGGCTTTTCTTTTGTTATGTTATTGAGGTCATACTGGAATAGGGTGGGTCCTAAACCTAATCCCTTCTGCGCGGTGTGTTATAAGAAGGGAAAACAAACACAGAGAGACACGTGTGGGGGAAGATGCCACGTGAGGATCCGTGGACAAGGCAAGGGATGCCAGAAAATGTCTAGGGGCTGCCAGAACGGACAAGGAAGGATATTTCCCTAAAGCAGACAGAGTATAGCACTGCTAACACCCTGAATTCAGACTTCTAGCCTCCAAAACTGTGAGAAAAATTTTCATTCTTTAAAGCCACTCACTTGTGGTATTGTTGTTATGGCAGCACTAGGAAACTAAGACAATAAGAAAAATATTATTTGGAGAAGAACATGAGGTAATTTGTGTGTCATTTGTCAGTGCTGAGAATTAGTGTTCCTCTAACCTTCCATGCAAGAATATGAACATCCTCTTCTTTTTCTTTAGGGCACGTGTCACAATTTGCAAAACCATCTTTAGCTGAGTGTTTATTTATTACATATCTGACTCTGCCACAGCCTTTCAAGTTATGATAAGGGCAAAGATAATATCTGTTTTGTATCCCCACAGCCAAGCAGAGCATCCTAGCACTTAGTGGGTGTTCAATAAAGATTTTATGTTTAAATGAATGAATCAGTGAGTGAGTGAACACACAGTTAGGGAATACAGCATGGGACCTCATTTATCACTGGAAAAATACTGAACAGTGGACGGGAAAAGCCATCATGAAAACACTTTGAAAGACAAGGAAAATGAACTGGGATAAGCCAAGGTCACTAATGAACCTGGTTTTTTAAAAGAGAGAGAGAGAAGACCAGAAACATGGAACCAAGAAAAAAGATGTGATAATAGACCATTGACTGATAAACTCAGAGCACTGTTACACCACTGAGCTGTGAATAAAATCCTGCTTACCTAAACAGTGTGAGCGAGTTTATGCATTGTTTGTGTTTTGCTTAGATGAGAACTCCACAGCTGCCCCGTCAGCCTCCATGTTCAACTGTCCCAGTCAACTGCCGGCTGTAATTAGGCAGTGCCGGGAAAAGGACGTTGGAGAGAAATCAGCTTGCATATTTTTTCTTCCATTGTGACTGGCTCATTTGAATGATAATGTATTGCAGTCTGGGGTTTAACACTGACTGCGTTGAATAATGAGGCAGCTCTGGATGCCCAGTACCTGAGCGGCCTGTCTGTGGCCATCCACAAAACAGGACCAACATCTTTGGGCAATAAAAAGGTGATCTCGGTGTGACAGGAGACAGATGCTGGGAAATACTACATTGCAGGCGCCATCAGGAGATCTATCACTGTGAGCTTCATTTACTTTATCCATAGTCATCTTTCCAGCTGAGAGAATTTGAAGGAGTCTGGCCGGTAACATCCTAAGGTGATAAAACACTAGGGTAGACCTCCAAAAGAGGTGCAGCATCCCCATCTCCGGGGGACACTCAACACCCACAGAGTCTGTTATCAAGGATTCAGGGGAAAACTTGGCTCAACTCTGGGGACAGAAGCAGATGACAGCTGGAGAGCTCTGCCAGTTTGGGGATTTCAAGTATCACTTTATTTTTTTAAACATGGACATCCCTCGTTACACACTCATATGTGTAGATACCTGGCTCTGAAAACCTGAAACCAGGTTCTAGAAGCAGGGTTCTGGGTGATTCATAGAGAGTCTCGGGAGCCAGACTGCCTGGACTTGAAGGATGGACTGCCACTTACCAGCTGTGGGACAGTTGTGGACCTTGATTTCCCCATCTGTGAAATGGAAGATAGGTAGTGCAAAGGGTTAATGCACTCAGCTGCTAACCCAAAGATTGGAGGTTCAAGTTCACCCAGAGGAACCTCAGAAGAAAGGCCTGGTGAGCTACTTCTGAAAAATCAGCCACTGAAAACCCTATGGAGCACAGTTCTACTCTGACATACATGGGGTTGCTGTGAGTCAGAGTCAACTCAATGGCAACTGGATTGGTTTTTTAATCATAGCATTTACCTCATAAGGTTGCTGTAAAGTTTAATTGTGTTCATCAGTGTAAAGCACTTAAAATAGTGCCTCCCACTACTCAATGCCTGATAAATATTAGTTATTACCAATAATGCGCTGTGAAAATGCCAGAAGACATTCCACCACTGGGTGGCAAAGCACAATTTACCAGGATCAGGTTACTGATCAAAGCACTGCTGAGCCACCTACTAGGTGAGTGACATTGGGAAAGTCACCTAACCTCCCGAGCTCAGTTTCTTCATCTGTTAAAAGGGCATACCTAATAATAATTACTTCACAGAGTTATTGTAAGGATTAATTAGATAAACCAAACCAAACCAAACCCATTGTTGTCAAGTCGATTCCGACTCACAGCGACCCACAGGACAGAGTAGAACTGCCCCATAGGGTTTCTGAGCAGCGACTGGTGGATTCAAACTGCCGACCTATTGGTTAGCAGCCAAGCTGTTAATTACTGTGCCACCAGGGCTCCAATTACATAATGCATACATTTAAAACAGTACCTGGCATATAGTAAGTACTCAATAAATGTTGGATAATAGTAATAATGCTGTTAGCCCTGGTGGCACAGTGGTTAAGAGCTGGGCTGCTAACCAAAAGGTAGGCAGTTCGAATCCACCGGGTCCTTCTTGGAAACCCTATGGGGCAGTTCTATTCTGTCCTATAGGGTTGCTATGAGTCGGAATTGACTCAACGGCAACGAGTTTACCTTGGTTTGGTTTTGTAGGGAGCTTGGTCTTTAGCAGGGAGACAGAGGGAAGCCATGAACTATTCATTTGAAGAGTTATCTACCCTTGTCTGTGTGCTTGAAATCTCATTCTGGCAACAATTTAGAAAGTGGACTAGATAGAGTGTAGGCTGGGAGGCCAGTTAGAAGACTTCTGCAATGAACCAGGCAGAAGATGGTAATTGACAAATTATCCTTAAAAATTCCGTAAATAACCAGGATCTAAGCACTTGCAGGAAACCCTGGTGGCGTAGTGGTTAAGAGCTACAGCTGTTAACCAAAAGGTTGACAGTTCAAATCCACCAGGCGCTCCCTGGAACCCCTATTGGGCAGTTCTACTCTGTCCTATAGGGTCGCTATGAGTCGGAATCAACTCGACGGCAATGGGTTTGGTTTGTTTGTTTTTAAGCACTTGCAATGAATTTATTTTATTTGTTTTGTCTTCTACCTTGCCATTCATTTCCCTGGAGTAAGGGTCTAGTTCATTTGGGGGAAAGTGGCAAGTAAGTACTGAGTCCCCACTCCAATACAGATTGTTTAATTTGTCTCAACTTAACTATGCAGCGCAACTCTGTTAACACTATATCACACCAAGACGTCTTAAAACCTTTCTGGAATAAGGTGTGATATTAATATGCAGATAAATAATGGGAGTGACTTAGGGTTGGAGGAGTAGGGGGGAGTGGCAAGAGGTAAAGATATGTTGAATTTGTACCTAGACACTTACCTACCCTGATAAAGGCCCCTTAGGTGTTAGTCCCACAAGCCTTCTGGGTCCAGAGTCTCAGAAACTGCACAGGGAACAATGAGACAATAGCTGTTTCCCCCTGCCTCAGTCTTGGTGCCCCCTCCTTTCACTCAATCGACCCCCATTTCTAAGTATTCTTTCATACAGGAGGTTGGGGCCCACAAACCCACTCCCTCCCCTCCCTGAAGTCCCACCATGGATGGGACTCACCCTCAGCATCTATCTCCACATGTCAGTGAAACCGGGGTCCATGAATGGTAAAGCACGTGAGATGGAGCCCAGACAGTGCTCATCAGCCTGTCACCAGGACAAAGGGAAGAAATCCCATTATGTCACCCTCCACAAGTGAGAGACAGCAACAATTTCCCCCATAAACACTGCGCTGACACTGTTATGATGTATCTCAAGCACTTCTAATCATTATGGAAGTGGAGAGACTGCGGAAGCTCTTCAGCCTGAAAGACTCCATTCAGCGGGTATTGTGGTCTCCTCTTGTTATTGAAATGACCTGGCTGGGAGCATCCACCACTCTGCACCATCAAATCGAACATATATATATATACATATATATATATACATATATATATATATATAGCATTTTCTACTTTGTCAAAATACATTCACGTTCTTCATTGACTCTGGTGAGCACCCAAAGTCGGGAGGATTTAAATTCAGTTAACCACATTTCACCTGTACTTGCTCCTTGTCCTCTCTGTATTTTCTCCTGTCCTCATTTAGAAAACGGAAAAGCTCCTGATTTCTCCAGTTCTGAAAAGGAAAAAGATTTTTATTTCTCCAGTTTAGAAGAAGAAGAAATCTTTTATTTTTGTGACTTCTTGCCAACAGCAGCATCGGGCATTAGTTTCTAAAGGTTTGATAAACGTTATCTAATTATGGAGTATTTTTAGTTTAAAACCTGTTTGCTCTCACTCTGTAGATTACTTATTAATTACAAAGGGGGACTAAGTACCTTGTAGTGAAGAACTCTGGGAGACACCACCTTAACAATGTAAAAACAAACCAGTTGCCATCGAGTCGACCCTGACTCATGGCGACCCCACAAGTGTCAGAGTAGAACTGTGCTCCGTAGGGTTTTCAGTGGTTGAGTTTTGGTAAGTTTCTTCCAAGACACCCTCTGGGTGGACTTGAACCTCCAACCTTTGGGTTAGCAGCCGAGCATGTTAACTATTTGCACCGCCCAGGAACTCTCCAGCCCAATTAGTGACACCCAATGGTTTCCTGGCTCTCTCTTCCCGA
Source organism: Trichechus manatus latirostris (assembly GCF_000243295.1). NCBI lineage: Eukaryota > Metazoa > Chordata > Mammalia > Sirenia > Trichechidae > Trichechus > Trichechus manatus. Next base: position 21,912,290 of record NW_004443965.1, read on the forward strand.
GGGACATTTTCTGACTTTTGCAGCACTAACAGTGGAGGTGGCAGTGATGGAGAGAAATGGAGAGATTTAGATTATCTACAGATGGAAAATGGATGGAACTTCATGATATATGTGGAGGATCATAGATGGAGATATTGGCGAAAGACTGATTATTATAGACCAAATATCTGTGTGAACTCATCTCCAGATGTGATTTTCTCTGCCTTTCAAGCAGTCAGATCCAGGAGTCAAATCCAGCTTCCTCTGTTCACCCTCAGACATTCTGATTGCCACTTCTGGTGAACCTAGACAGCAAAGTTCACCTCCATAAGAGAGTGACAGAGAAATGGCATGAAGTCCAGGGCCTTCCAATCACACAGTCGGCACACAGACCCCGCCCACTGGTTTGACCTAGAACCAAGGTCTGGAAGAGTTCTGAGACCCTCTGGGCAGCCTTAGGTGCCAATTCTGTGAGTTCAGAAAGAAGTGCAAGGTTTCCTAGGGTTGGGCTCTTGACTAAAAGAGCTCCTTTCAGAATTTTCTTTTTCTTTTATTGCCTTCCCATGGAGGATTATAGATAGCTGAAGGTTGTGAGTTGGATTACTTCCATCCATAAAAAAAGACTATAAAATCTTTTCACCCTAATCAGAAAGAAGCATCCTTTTGTCCCATTATATTCATCAATATGTCGTATTTAACAGTTACAATTATTGACAGGTATATAAAACGTTGGGTGACAGAGAAAATTGCTTCCTATAAAGTGTTTATTCTTTTTTATTGATAATAAGTTGGCTTCCCTAGCCCTACCAGGAGAATACAGACCACTAACAAGAGATCAAATCCATTTATATAGCTTCCTACAGTCACTCTTTTTACTCTGGGGCTCTGTTCTAGGCCCTGTCTTTTAAATTTCAGCATCAGTGGGAGCTTGGAGCCCCAAAGCAGGGTCCTATTACTTCTGTAATGAGGAAAGTATAATTCTAATAGCATCATTTACTACACCCTTTCATTTTTCTTCTTGAAGACAGACTGTACTACTGTGTGACTATGACTTGAATCTTTACAATAGAAAATATCAGCTGTAGAGGAATATTAATCAAAGGATCTGTCTGCATGGAGTGCCAGGTGGGCACCACACGCAATAATAATAATAGTAATAATAACATATTAATAATTTTGAATATAATTGCTACTTTTATTTAATGCCTACTGTGTACCAGGCATTTTACCAAGGCCACAATTTTCAGTTATGCCCTGCACAAAGGTGTCTGGCTGAAAGCCACTTGCCAAGCCCTTTGTCCTTGAGCAGGCTGCATTGGCCCAAAGCAAGGGGTGCCTTTTTGTAACATGTTATGGTATGTGATGGTAGATGCCTTGCTTTATGTATTATTTCTAATCCCTAGAACATCAATGCATTTCACCTATAAGGAAATCCAAGTCTTCCTAACTCAAAAACCCATATGCTTTCTCTCTTGCAAATTCAATTTCTGTAGAAAAAGAATCTATGGAAAGAATTATTATTATTATTAATTCTAAGGGAATACCAACCAGAAATAGAATCAATTCTTTCATTTCACAAATATCTGTTCATCTACTCTGTACAAGATGTACTTCAGCAGAGTCTATAGAGACTACAAAGTTGAAACCTACAGTGATCTCTAGGAGCTTACATTCTCATGAAAAAAACAAGATGTCTGGGTGAATAATTACAATCCTAAAGAGGATAAGGTGTTCAAAAGAGGGAGAAATTTCAGCTCTGAGATGCTCAAATGGCATTTGAATGAAGCCTTGGAGGATGAGAAAGTTGAATATACAGAAATGGGTGTGGGAGAGAAATTCCAGGAAAAGACAAGAAAGTGTCTCTTCTGAGACTGGAGCCTCCATTATCCCATCCCTGACCTAGGCCTCCTGGTCTCCCTGCTCATCCATCGCTCATTCTCTATGCTGGTTTCTCCTTTCTCTGGTAAGCGGCAGGATCTTTTCTGTCTTCCTGACTTTCCCTCCACAGCCTGGGTTCCACTGTCCACTGCTTTGTTCTATCACATACACCGAGCAACACTCTAAGCTTCGATGGGCCCGTCAGTCTCCTTCTTTTCACCCACACTGGCCAGGCCACTTGAAGTCTGTAAGAGAAAAGTCCCACAACAAGGCTAATGCTCCCCCAGCTTCAGTGCCCACCCTCCTCCAGTCCTCAGCGGTGCCCCCCAGTTTCCCAGTAGCTCTCTTCCTACTCCTCCCTAACTGCAAAGTCAAAACTTCAGCCTTCTCCTCAGGCTTCACCTCCACCACCTTTCCTCACCCTCAGCAGGGGTGTTGGTCTGCAGTTCAGAGCTCACCAAAGGGGTGAGGCAGGGATTCATCAGCTCTTCCTCCTCTCCCTCACCTCCACCCTGACCCACCTGTTTTCCAGCAGTACCAGCATCCACACTCCATCCGTTGCTCCAGGCCTCACCTCTCCGGCTCCGTCAGAGGCGCCACTCCAGTAATTAGCCCCTCTTGCCTCTGTTCTGAACCCCTTCTCTGACTTTCCTTTAGTCACTCATTTATTTATTGAGTGTTTCCTCCATGCCAGGCATGGCTGGAGAGGACACAGCAGTGAACAAAGAGACAAAAATGCTTGTTGCAGTCCAGCTTACATTCCCCTTGGATCTTCCTCCTCAGCAATGGACAGGCTCCAGGTTCTCCAATTGTTTCCTCCAGGCTTTAGGTGAAAAATTGACTGAAAACTGTTTGTGCCACCCAGGGACCTCAATTATCAGTATAGGCTGACTAATTTGATGCAGTCCAAAAGATGTTAGAGTCCACATGATAATGAACTGTGTGACATGTCATTGTTCTCTGCTAGTTTCTTGGGGCTGATTTTGCACTATGGTATTGAATTGGAAGAAATGTCAATGCAGTCCTACTACATCATATATGCTTGGGTGGTGTTTGAGATTACTCAGTAATCATGGTTTCAAGATTTTTAAAAGATCAAAGATGTGTGAATTCCTAAGTGAAAGTTTAGCTGTGTGATAGGGAAAAAGGAAAGACTAATGGACATAGTCCAATAAGCAACATCATGATAAACAGAGAAAATATTGAAGTTGTCAAGGATTTCATTTTACTTGGTTCTGCAATCAACGCCCATGGAAGCCGCAGTCAAGAAATCAAATGACATATTGCATTGGGCAAACTTGCTGCAAAAGATATCTCTCAAGTGTTAAAAAGCAAAGATGTCACTTTGAGGACTAAGGTGCGTCTGACCCAAGCCATGGTATTTTCAATTGCCTCATATGCACGTGAAAGCTGGACAATGAAAAAGGAAGACCAAAGAATTACAGTGTTGACGAGTATTGAATATATCATGGACTGCCAGAAGAACAAACAAATCTTTCTTGGAAGAAGTACAGCCAGGATGCTCCTTAGAAGTGAGGATGGCGACCCTTTGTCTCACATACTTAGGACATGTTGTCAAGAGGGACCAGTCTCTGGAGAAGGACATCATGCTTGGTAAAGTAGAGGGTCAGCAAAAGAGAGGAAGACCCTCAACAAGATGGATTGACACAGTGGCTGCAAGGATGGGCTCAAGCATAGCAATGATTGTGAGGATGGTGCAGAACCAGGCAGCGTTTTGTTCTGTTGTACATACGGTCGCTACGAATTGGAACTGACTTGATGGCACCTAACAACACAATAACAACAACAATCTTTACAGGAGCAGATCGCCAGGTCTTTCTCCCATGAAGCTGCTGGGTGGGTTTGAACTGGCAACCTTTCAGTTAGCAGCTGAGAACTTAACCATTGTACCACCAGGGCTCCTCGTACCACATACCTATCCAATATTACTGTGCACATTTGACTTATTGGCTCAGAGAAGTTAAGAAATTCGCCTAAGTTCACACAGCAAGTAAATGGTGGTCCAGCCCTCTTTTCAGCACAGGATTCAGGCCCCGTGGCAGGCACTCGGGCTCCAGCACCTCTGGGAATACGTGGGAGCACACTGGGAAGGTGGAAGATTCTCTTAGTTTCTGCAACACAATCAATTCCTTCCAAAGTTCTTTGTATAGAGGCTTGGAAGGAGGAGGAAGTTGGTCTAAATCTTCTCCTTTTCACATATAGGTGGTTTTGTTTTGTTTGTTTTGCTTTGCTTTTTACCTCTATTTCCTATTGTTTTAAATACTAAAATTTGTACTAGATTTCACTGATTTTTTTTAAATTTTTTTTTGTACTTTAGATGAATGTTTACAGAATAGTTTTTCATTAAGCAGTTAGTACACATATTGTTTTATGACATTGGTTAACAACCCCACGACATGTCAAGAGTCTCCCTTCTCAAACTTGGGTTCACTATTACCAGCTTCCCTGTCCCCTCCTGCCTTCTAGTCCTTGTCCGGGACTGTTGTGCCCCATTAGTCTCGTTTTGTTTTATGGGGCTGTCTAATCCTTGGCTGAAGGGTGAACCTCAGGAGTGACTTCATTACTGAGCTAAGGGTGTCGGGTGGCCATACTCTCGGGGTTTCTCCAGTCTCTGTCAGGCCAGTAAGTCTGGTCTCTTTTTGATCTCACTGATTTTTTAACATAGACTTCTGGTTAAAGTAGTGATTTCTCTGCTCATAAGAGACGTTACTTTTGCGCAAAATGTCCTAATTACTAGCCTCAAGACACGGGGCTAGCAATGACCACAATTTTCCCCCACCCCCAGATGTCATCTTAAAAAGAAGGAAGCAGAAGGAAGAAGCAACCTCCATAGGGGCTCAGACTTTAAACAGACCAAATGTTAATCAGATAGAGACAGTGTAAAATGAACAAGGCAGAGAAATCATTGAATGACGAAATATGTTTTATCCCTGCTATCCAGAGGGGTGGGATGAGGTAGGAGAGATGATCCCAGACTCACAAGTACATTAAGCTGGTTATAAAAAATAACCTACCAACTACCAGTTGCCATTGAGTCGATTCCAACTCATGGTGACCCCATGTGTGTCAGAGTACAACTGTGCTCCCTAGGGTTTTCAATGGCTAATTTTTCAGAAGTAGGTTGCCAGGCCTTTCTTCTAAGTACCTCTAGGTAGACTTGAATCTCTAACCTCTGGGTTAGCAGCTAAGCACATTAACCATTTGCACCATCCAGGGACTCCATAGAAAATAAAGAAGCTGCATTTTCTTTGGGGAAAAAAATCACTGAACATCCCCCAAGCATCTGCCTTGCCTAAAGGTTAACAGTTAGAGGATAAACTTGCCCAGGGTTGTGGGAATTTGCTTCCCCACATCCCCAAACACTCCCACTCGGGCTCCTGGAGTCCTCTCAACCCAGTTCTGAGGGGCATTCAACCCACTGGACCATGAGGCCCAGCTCTGCTTGGGACTTGGCAGAATTCCTCTGCTCGAGGAAGTGAATAGTTTTCCTCATTCCCACGAAGTAAAAATGTCATGAGAAACGCAGGGGCTGCACTTGTTGAGATAGGCCTTGTGGTGGTATCCAAAGTCAAGTCTAGCACGACTGGGAGCTCCCAGTGGCCAGGAGAACCCAACCTGGGTGGGCTCAAACCCTCCAGTGGGGGGCGGACACTGTCAGTTTCTGCTGGGCCAAGCAGCTATAAATACGAACGCCAACGCAGGCTTCCACGTCACTTGGGGACTGTGGTGCTTTGCAGGCATTAGCAAGCATCAGACTCTCCTAGAACACTTGTTAAAACACAGATGTCTGGGCCCCATTCCTACGAGATTCAGCAGGTCTAGGGTACAGCCAATGAATGTGCATTTCTAGCAAGCTCCCAGGGGGTGCTGATGCTTCTGGGGCATGGTCCACACTTTGGGGAGTACTGCTTTACTGTTGACATGCTCCCTTCAGCCTAAAATTATAGAAGCACTGAAGGGATTAAAGCATTACAAAGGCCTGCCTTGTGTGGTTGCATAGTTTGTGCACTGACCAAAGGCACCTGGAGGAGGGGATGAGGGAGACTGAAATTGAGTTCATGCTCCACTAGCCCAGCCGTGTGCTCTGCCAAGGGGCTGTATTAGCTTGGAAAAGGTGGCATGTTTTCTCCCTGCAGAGGTGCCCTTCACTTGCTAAGCCACGTGCCCAGAGAGGGCATCTTTTTCTAATTCATCCACCTAAAGAGAATACCTATTTCTAATTTGCACGTAGAGGTAGCAGTGGACCTAAATAAATGTCCTTTACCCACCAGTTCACAAAACAAGGCATCAAATGCATACCTACTCTGAGGCCCCTGGAAGGGTCACAGGGCCAGAAGAGACCCCTGGGATTGGGGGAAGAGGGAGCCTTCCCAACCTCTCAGTTCTTCCCTCACATCAAAGCTCTGCAATCACATAAGTGACAAGTCATTTCCACGACCCTAAGGATGATCAGGTAGTCCCTGGGTGGTGCAAATGGTTAATGCACTCGGCTGCTAACTGAAGGGTTGCAGGTTCGAGTTCACCCAGAGATACCTTGGAAGAAAGGCCTAGTGATCTACTTTAGAAAAATCAGTGACTGACAACCCTATGGAGCACATTTCTACTCTTACACACATGGGGTTGCCATGAGTTGTAGATGACCCTACAGCAACTGGTTAAAGACAATCAAGGCAGTGTTCCTGTCATTCCTGCACAACCTCAGAGCATTAGGCAGGAAACTTGCTGTTACAGAAAGAATGTTGTACAGTTAACCCCGTCTCAATCACTAACAGCCACCAATTATTAACACTGTCTATGATCCAGGCACTGTTCTAGGCACTTGCAGAAAGAGAAGTTCTCTCAAACAGCTTTCCCTTAACCAATTGGCCCAATTGGCCAGTGCCCTCCTTCCACTCTGTAAAACCTATCGTTCACTGCCCACAGCAGGCTGGCCTCTCGGCTGCCAGATCACCGCGTGGTACGCCCACACCATCTTCTGCAAGTTGAGCTGCGTGCCAACCAAGAATCAGCTGTGTTTCCCAAACCTACTTATGCCAGCTGTGTGTGTCATTGTGATCTAGTAATTCAATTAACTATCCTGTAAACTGGTGAAATACAAAACGAAAGAGAACTTTTGTTTCTATAAAAATTAAGTTGATTGCTTTGGAAAAGCTCAACGAAGGCAAGTTTCCAAAAAAAAAAGATTGTCAAATTACATAGCAATAGATGAGACAAGTGTAAAAGATTGAGGAGGGGCATGCAAACATCTAAAAGAATCCTGAACACAGATTGCTTACCAAGCATTTAAAGTTCTCCGTTTACTCTAAAGATACTGAAGTTAGAAATCGTAGGCGAGGCATTACAGGAATGGTCCATACAAGAAAGATGATGAGAATCTGGAATCAGCAAAACCCACACCTGAAACACAAGGCTTTGGTCCTAAATTAAAAGACTAGGGATATAAGTTTTAAATAAAAACACATTTAAGTCAATATAGGTAACAGATGAACAGCATAGGAAACAGCTAAATCCGAGCGCCCAGGTCACGCTATCACTAGAAAAGGACATCATGGTTGGTAGACAGTCAACAAAAACAAAAGAAGCCCTCACATGAGATGGATTGACATAATAGCCAAAACAGTGGGCTCTAACACACCAGTAATCATGAAGACGACCCAGGACTTTACAACATTTCATTCTGTTATGCATGAGGTTGCCTTGAGTCAGAGCCAACTCAATGGCAATGAACAACAACAAAGGTCACTCTGCCTCTTTCCAGCTGACTGGCCTTGGATAAAGAGCTGTTCTGAACCTTGGGATTCTCACCTGTAAAAGGAGAGAAAACTTTGTTTAGAAGGAAATGAAATGCACAAATGTTGGTGGATATCTGTTACTATGTTTGCAACTCAGCATCCATTCCCCCTCCCCTCAGTAACTGCTCTCTAATTTCTTTTTAAGGAAACCACCTTCTCCCACTCTCAGCTCAGGGGTTTCCAGTGATGCTCTCCAGGGACAGGATACCTGACTCAGGAGGGGTAGCACACTCCACCCTCCTGGTCACAGTGATGGCAGCTAGGATGGGCACGTGGCCCAAGTCTGGCCAATCCCTCCAGGATGTTAAGTTATCATGGAATTGGCCTCTCTCTTGCCCTGTCTTGGGTATTGTGATGATATGAACCCGAAGCTGCCTGGAGGGCAGCTAGAAAAATGGAGAAAAGAGTCAAACCAGAGGAAGCAGAACCAAGAGCGGGGGCGAGGGGGAGGGAGGCAGACACATCGTTTGAACCCTGAGTCAAGCCAATCCTGAAGCCAGACTTTCAATTACATGAGCCAATAAATTCCTTTTTTGCCTTAAGTCAGTTTGATTTGGGGTCTTGGTTTATTTTCCCCAGAAGCAGACCCTAAGACAAAGACTCAGTTGCAAATTTGGGAGTTTATTTGGGAGATAGTCCAGGTAACATGGGAAGAGAAGAGAGGAAGTGAGAGAGGGAAGGAAAGGAAGTCAGTCAACGGACATTATCTAGCAGGTTTCACTCTGGGCAAGTGGAACAAAACGCTGTGGGGGAATTCTGAGAAACAGTGCAAAACACATTTCCCCAGCATTAACCAAATCTGAGGGGTGAGGGAACAGGGGTATTTATCTACCAGTTCCATCAGGCATTGGTTGAGGGGTGCTCCAGGGTAAGGACAAAGGACATTAACTCCCTAGAACTTGCGGCCTGACCATAGCACGGGATGAGTGAACTGCTGCTTCCAGAAAAGGCCCTCAGGCAAAGAGCTGCAGGTGCTGGCAGCTGAAGCTGGATTGGTATACACAAAAATGGTGGGTCCCAGAGGGTATAGGCAGGCACCAGCAGTGACTCCTGCACTTGCGTTCTCCATCAGTTGCAAAAGAAAGAGACCTCACTAATATTGTCACACTTAAGATGTTACTGCCATGCCTGAGATGTAGTAAGCACTCAAGAACTCCTATCATCATGAATATTATCATTTTTATATTTTTGCTACTAACCAGTAATGTATGTAATTACAAGTATTATCCTTTGAACCTAAGAACTCTTTGTTGCGGTTATTATTAGGTGCCATCGACTCAATTTCAACTTATAGTGACCCCATGTGGCAGAGTAGAACTGTCCCATAGGGTTTTCTAGGCTATAATCTTTACAGGAGCAGGTCGCTAGGTGCCTCTTCCTAGGAGAGGCTGGGTGGCTTCGAACCGCCTACCTTTTGGTTATCATCTAGGCACTTAACCATTCCGCCACTAGACGTAGAGGTAAAGAAGTAGTATCTCAAAAAGAATCTGTGGGCACCAGTGTTCACTGCAGCATTATTAACAATAGTCAAAAGACAGAAACAACCTAAAAGCCCATCAACAAATGAATGGTGTTATAGATTGAATTGTGTCCCCCAGAAACGTGTGTCAGCTTGGCTAGGCCATGATTTCCAGTATTGTGTGGTTGTCTACCATTTTGTGATCTGATGTGATTTTCCTGCGTGTTGTAAATCCTACCTCTATGAAGTTAATGAGGTAGGTTTAGAGGCAGTTATATTAATGAGGCAGGACTTAATCTATAGGATTAGGTTGTATTTTGAGTCAATCTCTTTTGAGATATAAAAGAGAGAAGTGAGCAGAGAGGAGGGGGCCCTCATGCCACCAAGAAAGAAGAGTCAGGGGCGTGCACGTCCTTTGCGCCCGGGGTTCCCGTGCAGAGAAGCTCCTCGACTGGGGAAGACTGATGATAAGGACCTTCCCCCAGACCCAGATCCCACAGAGAGAGAAAGCCTTCCCCTGGAGCTATCACCCTGGATTCATACTTCTCGCCTTCTAGACTGTGAGAGAACGAACTTCTGATTGTTAAAGGCATCCACTTGTGGTGTTTCTCTTATAGCAGCACTAGATAACTAAGACAAGTGGATAAACAAATGTGGTATTATATACAATGAAATATTACTCTACCATAAGGAGAAATGAATCCTGATACATGTTAAAACATGGATGAACCTTGAAAATATTATACTGAGTGAAAGAAGTCAGTCACAAAAGGACAAATATTATATGTCCTCACTTACATGAAATATCTAGAATAGGCAAATGTATGGTGTCCAAAGTTAATTAGTGGTTATCAGGGGCGGGGGGACAAGGGGGAATCATTGCTTAGGGGGCACTGAGTTTCTGTTAAGGGTGACGGAAAAATTTGGAAGTGGATTGCGGTGATGATTGTACAACATGATGAACATAACTAACATTATGAATTGTACATGGAAAAAATGATGAGATGGCAAATGTTTTCTTATATATACACTTGCCACAATAATTCAAAAAAAAAGGAACCCCTCTCCCAACTCAGCAGCAGATTCCATGAACTCCACCCATCAGCAGGGCCCTCCCTGTAGCTCAGCCTATCTGCAGCCCTCAGCGAGCTGACGAGCTGACGCAAATGGCCCCTTGCCGGTAGGCTCCCGTAGAAAGCACAGAGAAGATGGGGAAGTCATCTGGGGAGAAGGTTGGTTATTAAGGTTAAGAAGAGATGTACAGAAGAGACTTGTCTTGTTTTCTTTCAATCTTGGTTGCAGTCCCTGCTTTTCTGCTTAAAGCCTAAATGAAGAAACTGATCTACTGTTGAAGACTATGACTCATTAATAATTAATTGTTTGGAATAAATGTAACTAAATATTTCAAAGGTTTGGCCTGAGAGGTTTCACTTCAATAGTCCAAACATCTGTCAGGAAGAAAGATTTGGCCTTACCGAGGCTGTGCCCAGTTGATCTGTTCTGGTCTTGAGATGGGGGTGGGGCCCGGAGCCCGAGGAGCTGGATGGGTTTGGGCAGGGCCCACCCACCCCCTTGCTGGCTGGAGAGGCTGCCCTCCTTCCTGCATTCCAGCAGCTTCTGAGTCCCAGAGTTATATGTTCTAGGCACTGCTGGAAAAACCTTACTGCCCCATGAGGCGGGTACTATTATCATCCCCATTTTATAGCTGAGGAAACTGAGGCAGCAAAAAGACACACAGCTAGTAAATGGCAAAGCTAGGATTTGAACCTAAGCATTCTGGTGGTGTAGTGGTGAAGAGCTTGGCTGCTAACCAAAAGGTTGGCAGTTCAAATCCACTAGCTGCTCCTTGGAAACTCTATGGGGCAGTGCTACTCTGTCCTATAGGATTGCTATGAGTTGGAATCCACTCGATGGCAACGGGTTTTTGGTTTTGTTTTTCTGGCTCCAGAGGCGACTATGCTGTATGGTTTAGAATACCATGCTTTGAACACATGGTTTACACAAGCCCAGGTTAGCCTTCTCCATCAAACCAGGAGGTTGGAGACGTCTTCCCTAAATCCTTCTCTGCCTAGTGTCTTCCTCTGCCCTAGTCACATGCTGCAGCACAGGTGGCCTGAATCAGGTAAATAGTGAATCTTGTTGGTTTACTGTTCGTGTCATTTTTAGTGTCCTTTATGTTTTGGAGCCCCTGGGTAGCACAAACAGTTAGCATTCAGCTGCTAACCAAAAGGTTGGAGGTCCGAATTCACCCAAAGGTGCCTCGAAAAAAAGGCCTGGCAATCTACTTCAGAAAAGTCACGGCCATTGAAAATCCTATGGAGCACAGTTCTAGTCTGACACACATGAAATCGCCATGAGTCAGAATTGACTTGACAGCAACCAGGGTTTGTTTTGTTTTTGTTTTTTACGTTTTGGATGTTCTCCAGGAGGCCACAGTTCTCTCACCGTTTTGTCCTGCAAGTCCTACAAAGGTATGGCAGGGCCTATTCTGTTAGCTCCATGAAGTATGCTGTGGAAAAGTCGTAAGTCCCATTTTTGGAGAATCAAGCCAAAACTTTTATAAGGACCCAGTGAGGGAAAGAGAGCATTAGCAGAGACTCCAAAAATTAGTGGGAAGTCTGTGGCATTGAGTATGTGTCAGAATCAGCCAGACATGAATTCAAAGGGTAGCTCTGCTCGGTGATGTTGGGGAAGTGAATGAACCTTCTGGAGCCTCGGATTTTTCTCATCTGGACAATGTAGACAATAGTGCCTACTTGGTTGTTGTAAAAGATTTAAACGAAACAGCCCAGGCAAGGCTGGTGCCAAGCACAGCCTATGTATACAGCGGGCTTTCAATAAATGTGCATTTCCTTCTTCACTGCTTGTGTGGGAAAGAAATGGGGCATGGGGAAGGTTAATTCTCTTCCAGTTCCTGGAAGAATGAAATGGTTTTGCTGATGTCATGGGAAGAAAAGCCCACTGGGGGATGGAGGCTGTCTGGAGAAGAAAGCCCAGCTCAGCGTCTATGCATCGTGTGTGGGTTACTTACCTCAGGATTCCTGCAGGTCATGGCTGTGAATGAGGGCAGTTGTTTATTTGGCCAGGGGAGGAGGAGGAGGGGAAGGCTTTGTTGCTTGGGTACCCACGTCCTCAGCCCACACACACACCTCCTGGGACTGGAGCTTTGGACTGAACTTGAACCCTGCAGTTTGTGAGTTTGTTTGCTTTAGGCAAATAATGACTTCCTGTTTCTTAGAAGACAGAGCAAAGCTTCCCAAGGCTTCTCTGGCAGACAGCAGTTCTTACCAAACAACAGGAATGTGTGTGGGGTAAACAGAGGGGAGACACGGGGATGAGGCCCGCCCACTGAGCAGCCCCAAGAAGTGGAGCCAGGGTTTGAGAAACAGACACGGACTTTCAGCTTCCCCCATCTTCCAAGAACAGTTTCTAGAACTCCAAGGCTTTCCCCACACACACTCCATCTGCCATGCAGGATTCTCACTGGACCCTGAGAGTTGATACACAATTTCTTTGCCTGCCGTGCCACTTGGAGGCTCTTCCTACCCACTGGGAAGTCTGAATTAGTCTGTATCCAAGAGCATGCCAATCACACTCCCATCTCCAAGCCCCCCCCAAAATTGTCCCATTTGCCTTCCCATACCTGTCATATGCTCAGCTCCTACCTTACTTCCTATAGGAAGTCCTCCAAGATTTCTTCTCTGATCTTCCTGTTCACAGCCCTTACCACTCAATACTTAATCATACAGTAAAACCAGGGGCGGATTATCCAATAAGCAAGGTAAGCACCATTTCACTACAGATTAGTAAGTAAGATTAGTTAGTAAGTAAGCAAAAGTAAGCCCGTGCTTACCTTGCCTACTGGGTCATCTGCCCGTTTCAGGGATTATAAACTTGAAAAGAGGCTTTGATTCTATAGGAAGGTGCTATGGGATTGGGAGAGAGACAGACGCCAGTCATACTTAGAAGCAGAATGTTTGATGTGAAAAAACAAGAAACTGTTCACTACAGGTGAGCTGGTAAACAAGGTAAGCATCGTGCTTACCTTGCCTGTTGGATAATCTGCCGCTGAGTAAAACCTTTGAAAGTCCGAAACCTGTGTAAGGCAGAAACCTGTCAGAGAAGAAAAACTCAAATTTTTTCCACTAACAGAGAGCAACAGAAAAGTGGTAAGACTGCACCCTGTCAAAGGCAGAAAACTTGCAAGGCAAGACCCAGGAAAACAAGGCACTCCTGTTGAGTTCCAGCTTTCACAGGTTTCACTGTACCCTGCTTACTGAAGTTAGTCTCCTTTCCTCGACGTCAAATTGTAAATTGCTAAAAAACAAAAAATTTAATGAAGGTTAAAAAAATGGCTAATGTTTGCTAAGAGTTTATAAAGTCGATTTCTTTTAAACCTTCACAATGCTTGTGAGGTAGGCACTTTCATTATCCCGTTTTCCAAATAAGGAAATGAAGGCTGAAGAAAGATAAATAACACAGCCAAGATCACAGAGTTAGTAAGTGGCAGTTCGGGCTCTGACCCAGCCAGTCTCGTGTGCCTCCTAGATAAATGTTTCTTAATTGACTGGTTAACTGGATGAGCGATTCTCAAAGTTTGGCTCCCAACTCAGCAACATCGTATCACCTGGAACTTTCTTGGGCCCCAACCCAGACCTAGTGAATGAGAAACTCCAGAGGTGGAGCCCAGAATTCTGGGCTTTAAAAAACCTTCTGGGTTTTGCTGATGTTTGCTGATATTTGAGAACCACTGGTCTAGACCAGGGGCTGGCAAACTTTTTCTGTTAAGAGCTAGAAAGGAAATATCTTAGGCTTTGCAAGCCTAGATACAAAATCAAGCCTATAACGTTTATATAACAAGATAAAAAACAAATTTCCACAATTTTTTTATTGACTAAACTCAAAGTATGATAATAATAACTGAGTATGATTTTTTTTTAAAATATGAGTCCACTAATAAGAAGAATGCATTTATTTTGGAGGAGATAACATATAGCCTTCAAGAAGGATTACATCTCAACATAAAGAAGACAAAAATCTTCACAAGTGGACCAATAAGCTTCATGATGAATGGAGAAAAGATTGAAATTGTCAAGGACTTCATTTTACTTGGATCCACAATCAACACCCAATGGAAGCAGAAGTCAAGAAATCAGATGACGCATTGCATTCGGCAAACCTGCTGCAAAAGACCTCTTCAAAGTGTTAAAAAGCAAAGATGTCACCTTGAGGACTAAGGTGCGCCTGACTCAAGCCATTGTGTTTTCAATCACCTCATATGCGTGTGAAAGCTGGACAGCGGATAAGGAAGACTGAAGAAGAATTGAAGCCTTTAAATTATGGTGCTGGCAAAGAATATTGAATATACCATGCGTGGACTGCCAAAAGAACGAACAAATCTGTCTTGGAAGAAGTACAGCCAGAATGCTCCTTAGAAACAAGGATGGAGAGACTTCATCTCACGTGCTTTGGACATGTTATCGGGGGGATCAGTCCCTAGAGAAGGACATCATACTTGGTAAAGTAGAGGGTCAGTGAAAAAAAGGAAGACCCTCAAGGAGATGGATTGACACAGTGGCTCCAACAAATGAGCTTAAGCATGACAATGATCATGAGGATGGCTCAGGACTGGGCAGTGTTTCGTTCTGTTGTATATAGGGTCACTATGAGTCGGAACCGACTCAACAGCACCTAACAACAATAGCAACAACATTTTGCTTAATTGGTGTTCAAAGTTAGTCTTCCTGATCATCAAATTAATTGCAAATGTTCATTTGTAAAAACCATTCTTACTCTACAGAACAGGCAGTGACAGGATTTAGTGGGCAGATTGTAGTTTGTCGCCCCCTGGACTGGACCATCCCTGCTGAATAAGTGATGTGGGTCCACTTGGGTCAATTCTTGTCTAAACTGAGCAGTCACTATAAACAACCATTATGGCGACTCTGCACCTCCAGCCCCATTCCCTCCACCCCAGAACAGTTGCTCCACAGAACTGACAGATTTGACCAGACATTTTGGCATCCTGCACCTCTCAGCGAGGCTGTGATAAGTCGTGCAGCCTTTACCATACATAGTTCCCTGATACGGAGAAGAACAGCTGCACAGCCAGGTGGCCAAGCAGCTGCAGGAAGCCCTCAGTCCTCTTCCTGCCCCCACCTGTGGCTCCCCTCCCTTCCTCATCTGGCCCCTCCTGGCACACCGTGGGGCTGCACCCTATAGCCAGCCTCTCCCTGCTCACTGCAGGGAAGGCGGGTGTCTAGAGAGAACGGAAATTTACCTTTTCTCCCCTTTTTATGTTTGGCCTGGCTTTTTCTTCACCTGCCTGAACTCATGGCTGGATGGGAGAAGAAAGGGGCTGAGACATAGAAGAAGCAGCAAGAAACTTAAAACCTTTATTCGTTTCTTAAAGAGACCAGTGGAAACAACAAATGGCTGGTAGTAAGGCCATGGTGAAATACAGTGAGATGCATCCAAACGATGAACGAGGGAAAATCATTATGCTTTCAAAAATACTAAGAATTTGAAAACTGTGCTTATGACATAAAGTTAAGCAAAGAAGCAGAATTCAAAACTATTTTTGCAATTTTAAAATTTATATTTATGCACACATATATGCATAGACAAAAGGTTGGATGAAAATGTAATACAGTAAAACTTGCGAAAGCCAGAACCTGTGTAAGGTGGAAACCTGTCAGAGAAGGAAAACTCAAATATTCTCCTCTAACACAAGCAATAGAAAAGTGGTATGACGGCACCCTGTCAAAGGCAGAAGACTTGTGCAACCGGGAAAAACAAGGCAGTCCCCCAGAGTTCTGGCTCTCACAGATTTCACTGTAAAAGCAAAAGGACAATCATTTAGAATTAGAACAGCCTGGGATAAGAGGAGTCTGGAATGGCACTAGTTGGGAAGTGGATCTGAGATGAATCTGAAGACTAGATTGTAAGAGCAGGTGAGACAAAATCAGACACCAGGACTGCTTCTCAGCCCAGACTGCACATCTGGGGAGGATTTTTTAGCAAACCAATGCCCAGGCCCCACCAGGCCAACTGAAAAAACCAAGAGAGGCTACCTAGGATTGTATGCAATTTAAATTTCATTTTAAGCATCCTTTGGTTTGAGAAAATTCTGTGTGAGAAAATCTGAGTTTGGCCTCATCAGTAAGGGCAAATGACAAAAGTAGCAGCCAGCAACATTTTTTAACATTTGCTACGTGTCGGGCATGATTCTAAGTTATTTGCGTAAAATTTCTCCCTTAAACATCATAATGACATCATAATCATAGTTGCCACGATTATAGCCATTTTACAGATGAGAAAACTGAGATTCAGAATGTTAAGATTTCTAAATGTTAAGATTCGGAATGTTAGTAGGAAGTCTAACTCTTCACCACCACACTATCCTTCATCTTTGGAGCTTGGGACATGAATATCTAAGCAGAGAACTGGTAAGGAAGGTTGTAACCAGTCAAATCCAGACTGATATCTGGAGCCCTACTTTTCCCAGTTTTATACAACATAGTCACCCACTCTGGGCTCAGCATATCTCAAGCGCCTCCTGAATGGGTCTTGTGCGTGCACTTGATTTTAACAAACTCAGAGTAAAATTAGTCACCTGGGTAAGTGTCTCTACTTTCAGAACTGGAGATGGCGGACTTCCAACCTTGACCAGGTTGTGGGGTTCCTCCTGAGAAGCTGGTTCACGGTCATCCTATGGACATAGGCACCCTGATGGCACAACCTCACTCCTGGCTTCATCTCCTCCTTCCTGCCCCCATTTTACCATTACTTCGCCCGTTTATTGCTAATTCTGTTTTGTGTTTTTGTATTATATCTATTTTTATGCGTTACTTAAATCAGTGTCCTTTAAACTTGGCTGCACTTTAGAATAACCTGAGGAGCTTCTAAACATCCAGTGCCCAGGTCACAGCCCAGACCAATGACATCAAGGCCTCTGGGACTGGGTCCAGGCTTCAGTTATTTAAAGTTCCTCAGCAGGTTGTGAGCAGCTAAACTGTTCCAAAATTCTTCCTAGAAAAATATGGGGCAATAAATAAATAACAGTATAGCCCTAGACCATTTCAGGTTTCAAACAGCAGCCAAGCTCTTTACCACTGCACCACCAGGGCTCCGTTAACTTACAGTCATTACAAGCATGGTTCTTTTTTTTAAAAAAAATGCTCCCCCTGTCCTTTGATCTTGAAGTTCTTGCCTAGTGAGGGTGGCCCCAGAATTATTCTTCTCTTAGTGCCTCGTCTTGTGCCCTCCCTCAAGCCAAGCCAGCTGGCTCTCCTCATTCAGAAACCTCCCCCTACCCCTCCCTGTTCAGAACCCCGCCCAGCACACCATGTTCCAACATCTGTGCCTTGAAGAGCAAACCCAAAACCACAGCAAACCACTCTTCTGTAATTTACTGAGCTGCCAACCTAAAAAGAGACTAAATATTCCCCTTTTTTTGTTTAAATGAACTGTGAAGCAAACCAAAGTTGTGGTTTTGTTTTCCAGAAACAATTCAGTAAACTAGTTTAATGAAGAAGCAAAGACAGCATATTCATAAAACTAGTGAATGCAAAAAAAGAAAGAATTACCCAAATGAACCTAGCGTTACATTTACTTGGAGTGAATCAGATACACAGAGGAGGAGTGAATCAGATACACAGAGGAGGAGTGAGGGGAACCCAAGCATAGAAAGGGCTAATTTTTGATAAACACCTAACAGAGGAGCCCAGAAGACAGAAGCACAAATGTTATGTGCACAGTCGGGCACAATACAGTGCGTACCTCATCATAAATATTAAGCTGCCACCTACCCTCATCTGAAACACTTGCCGTTTTTCATGCCCTTGGCCTTCTCCGCTGTTTAATTCTGCCCCCTTGGCACACAACAGGCATGCAAAAATTTATTGAGTTCCTACTGTGTGCCAAAGGGGCAGTGGTGGTTCAATGGTAGAATTCTCACTTTCCATGCAGGAGACCAGGGTTCAATCCCTAACCAGTGCACCTCATGTACAGCCACCACCATCTGTCAGTGGAGACTTACATGTTGCTATGATGCTGAACAAGTTTGAGTGGAGCATCCAGACTAAGATGGACTAAGAAGAAAGGCCTGGTGATCTACTTCCAAAAAATCAGCCAATGAAAACCCTATGGATGGCAACAGTCCAATCCGCAACTGATCATGGGGATGGTACAAAACTGGACAGCGTTTGGTTCCTTTGTGCTTGGAGTTTCCATGAGTTGGGGACCAACTCAACGGCAGCTGACAATAACAACAACTGTGTGCCAAGCCCACTCCCACCATTGGGGTAGACAGTCCTTATCCTCAGGGAGTCTACAAAAGCCAAGCTAGCACCCCAATGCGAGCAAGGATAAAGGTGTTCGCAGGAAGCTGTGCCGGTCCCAGCCTGGAAAGTCAGGGAAGGCTGGCCAGGGTCCTACCCTCTCCCCAGCCTTGTCCTTACCTTTCTCTACCTGTTCTGCTCCAGCTCCTCTCGACTACCTTCAGTTCCTCAAACACACCAGGCTCTTTCTAGCCTCAGAGACTCTATCCTGCTATTCCCTCCCCTCTTCCCACATTTTTATGGTTATGACTGTCTCTTTCTCATCTGTAACGTCTCAGCTCAAATGTTTGTGCCAGATCATCCCGGGCTACTGATCCAAGCAGAGCCTCCCCTGTTATTTTCTGTGTCCGCTTCTTTCTTCTTTCTTTTTTAATTAATATTACCACAGTTTTTTATCTATTTTGTCTATTTGTCCCTTTACTTGGATTTGTGTCTGTCTTACCACTTAAACTATATGCACCACGGAACCGTGCCCATCCTGTTCCCTATAGCCCAGCGCATCACAGTACCTGGCACACGGATAGTGCCCTTTAACTATTTGTTGACTGAATGAATGAATGTGGTAATGCTGATCTTAATGCTACTACTAATAACAGCAAACATTTAAACAGTGCAAGTGCCAGGCATGGTTCTAGGCGCTTTACAATTATTAACTCCTTTAAGAATGTTTGGGCTTCTTCAGACAAAGATTAGACTGGACTGTGGGATATAAAATGATACTTGTGAAGAGAGTGCTTCTTAGCTCAAGAAGATACATGAGACTAAATGGGCAGCTCCTGTGCAGAGGTGAGATGAGAAGGCAGAGAGGGTGAGGAGCTGGCTGAATGGACACGGGAAATCCGGGGTGGAAAGGAGGAGTGTGCTGTTACAGTATAGGGAGAGCAACTAGGGTCACGTAACAATGTACATATAAATTTTTCTGTGAGAGACTAACTTGAATTGTAAACTTTCACTTAAAGCACAACAATAAAAATAAAAATAAAAGAATGCTTGGGCTAAATCTTGAAAGATAAATAGAGGTATGGCAGATAGAAAAGGGAGGTAAGGTGTTCCAGGCCAAAAGAACAGCACCTCCAAAACTATGAAAAGCATAGCCCACTCGGGGAACTCATAGTAGGTCAGTACAGAAGGGTGTGGAATTGGGCAGTAAAGGCGGTCAGAGACAGCTTGGAGAGGAAAGTGCAGAAGAAATGGTGAGAAGCTTGGGAAAACAAGCTAAAGATGCAGGTTCATCCTGATGGCAAATTGGTCTCACTGGGGAAAGGCTGTGAGGTTCCCCGTAATTAAACAGCAACTGGGGCTGGTGGCTCATCTGCCAGCCCACGGGGCTTTGTGATGTTCTTGTGCTCTATGGGAACATCTCCTCACCCCACACCCCACCCCCAGAAAAGTTTTACACAATGACTGTTCCTCAAATCTTGACACGAGGGATGAGGGGGTGGAAACAGGAGGAGACAACTTCAGGGCTCAGGAGGGAGAATGGAGGAGAAACTTGGGAGCAGGGAGATAGGAAGAGAGAAGGCAGGTCCAAGCAGTCAGAGGGGTCTCCATCGCTGCCTCACCCCGGGGCCACTCATGGGCCCCAGATCTACACTCAGTGGATGGACCAGGTCCCAAATATATCAGGGCAGGCTCAGCCAGGTGGGGCCTAAGAGTTTCTAAATGGCAGTCCCATCCCCACACCATCGATGAGCTGGAATCTGGCCAATAGAAAGAGTGGAGTCCGCTGCCTGGCTCTCCAAGCAACACCATGTAGAGGCCCCTCTTCTACTTGCCCCTCCCACAGGAAAGATAAGACTCCCAGCAAGAGAGGAGTTTCCAGGAGTCTGTTACCATTTTCTGCAGTTCTGCCCCTCACTCTACTGCTTTGAGCAAGTGGGATTGTGGCCAGAGAGGAAGTGTCCAAGAAGGCATGGAGATGAAAAAGGTGCTATGGGGTTCCAAGGCACTGCCGTGCTCCTAGAAAGACAGTCAGGGTGGGTTGTGGATGGGGGTGGGGGAGGTCAGGTCCCAGACCTGGTCTCATCTCTGACTTAGCTGTGAACCCTGAGGCAACTCTCTCCCACTTTCTGAGCCTCTGTTTCCTGCTCAGTACAATGGAGGCTCCCGTAAGGTCCCTTCCAGGTGTAATATTTAAGGTGTGAGACCCTAGGTGCCAAGGCAGTTAGCTGGCCCAGGATCCTGGAAGGGCTTAACTCTAACAAAATCTCTCAGGATTTGACGAGGGTCTACCCTTCATTTGCATCTGGGAACCTGGGATGAATGGTTGGCCATCTGGTTTGTAATGAAGGGACCATTTGTCTTAAATAGGACCATGGGAAATCATTGCACCGAGAAAATACAGGAGAGGGACCAGCTCACCCAGAGAGCTCTACATTCTCTGAATGAGCATGAAGCCATGAAGTGTAGTGCACAGCACATGGGCATAAATAAATAAATACAAATAAATAAATAAATGGGGCAACTGGGTGGTACAAACTGTTAAGCATATGACTACTAGCTGAAAGGTCAGCAGTTTGAATCCACCCAGAGGTGGCTCAGAAGACAGGCCTGGCAATCTGCTTTCGAAAAGTCACAACCTTGAAAACCCTATGGGTTTTCCGCATACATGGGTCACCATGTGTCGGAACTGACTTGCTGGTAATTAACAACATTAACAAAGTGCAGAAATACAACTCCGCACAGATACAGCAACTAACAACCCTGGTGGCATAGTGGTTAATAGCTACAGCTGCTACACAACAGTTTGGCAGTTCAAATACACCAGGTGCTCCTTGGAAACTCTACGGGGCAGTTCTACTCTGTCTTATAGGGTTGCTATGAGTTGGAATCAACTCAATGGCAACGGGTTTGAAACTACGTACATATGTGTGTATGTGTATATATACATATAGTTTTTATAAAAATATCAGATTTAGAGCCATCAAACCTGTGTTCCAATTCAGTTCTGGCCCTTGTCCACTAGATCACTTTGAGTGAGTTTGTTTCTTATAAAATACGTCAAATGGGACTCAAGGGACCTACTGTGGTAGATTGAAGTTGGCTCCAAATTCTCCACTACTCCTCCCGCTGAGAATGCAGTCTAATTTTCCTCCCCTAGAATCTGAGCTGGCTTTAGTGACTTGCTTTATCAATAAGAATGCAAAGGAAGTGACACTCTTATCTGCCAAGGGTTGGTCATATAAAGTCTTGAACTTTCACTATAGTCTCTTAAAACATTTCCAGGATGCTTCCTTTTGGAACCCAGCCACCATGTTACGAAATGCTCAAGTCACATGGAGAGGTCACATGGAGAGGTCATGTGTGGATGTCCTAGGCAACTCCCTCAACACCAACTGAGCTTCTGGCCAACAGACAGCATCCGCTGCCAGCGATGTGAATGTGTCATCCTAGAGGTACAGACATTAAGTGTGGGGCTTGTCTGTTACACAGCATTAGATAATTGGAACATCTAACTTGCAGATAGCACAGATGAAGCACCTAGCACAATGCTAAATAAATGAAGATTAATTTCTATTATTACTTAGTAGAAATAATAATAAGTTGGAGTGGCTTTAGCTATAGCCACCATACATTTAAAAAAAAAAAAAAAAAGCTGCTTTCAAGTCAATTCCAACTTATGGAGACCCCATGTGTGTCAAAGTAGAACTGAGCTCCATAGGGTTTTCAAGGGCCGATTTTTTTTAGAAGTAGATCACTTTCTTCCAAAGTTCCTTTAGGTGGACTCAAACCTCCAACCTTTCAGTTAGCAGCTGAGTGTGTTAATCACCACCCCGAGACTACTCAGTTCATCTCTAGTAATATCACAAACATTCAAGAAAAGGAAGGTTAGCAAAGCTGTAACATTTGTTTCGGTTTTATCTCTAAAATATATTTGGTTCCATTAAAGAAAAGAAAATAACTGAATGCCTAACCTGTTTGCTTTTAAGCTGGGAGATCCTTAAAGAGCCACTTAACTTCTTCAAGCCTCAGTTTCCCTCCTTTAAAAAGAGTCAACAACACCTGACAAGAAGAGTGACTACCATGTGAGATTAACTGTCGAGATGTATAGAAAAGCATCTTGTAAATCATAAAACCCAAAAAAACCAAACCTGTTGCCATCAAGTCCATTCCTTACTCATAGCAACCCTATAAGACAGAGTAGAACTGCCCCACAGGGTTTCCAATGCTGTAAATCTTTACGGAAGCAGACTGCCATGCCACATCTTTTTCCCGAGGAGTGGCTGGTGGGTTCTAACTGCCAATCTTTATGTTAGCAGCTGAGCATTTAACCACTGCACCACCAGGGCTCCTTTGTAAACCATAAGGTGCCTCACAAATATAAAGGGTGGTGAATAGTATGAGTTCGCTCCCTGTTCTGTTCCAAATAGCAGCTGTGGGCCCTTGTTTCAGTGCATGACAATGTTCTGCCTTGGCTCTGTGCCTGAACTCTCCGATTTTCCAGGTGCGCTTTTAAAAGAGGCCATGACCACAGAGTGCTCCAGAATTCCTGGGGTTGCTCACCTGAAGTATCTGACCTGTATACCTACACTTTCATCCCTCCACCCTCCTCACATCTGACATTTCAAATCCTGGGCTCCTCAATACTGAAATACAGCTGGACATGGGGATACAGGCACATTTGTCCACCAGTGTCCTCAGGACAGGATGTTCTAAACTGTTCAGGAAGCTAAGGTCTCTCAAGCTAGAATCTGTGCACATCCCCCATATGGACAAGACTCATATCATGGTGAGTTACAGAGTTCGACCTTCAAACAGAGGGCCACAACCAGCATTAGAGTGGAAATATGATTGTAACGGGCTTACTATGACTTCTCTGATGGCCTTAACAAAACCTCTGCTAAAGAGTTGTGGAACATGATTTGTTCACTGACATAGATGCCTTGGCCTGATCATTTTTAAAAGGGGTCCTTATCTTTTCTATACTCTTTATATGGCATCAAACACAGACTGTGTTCACAGCAGTCATTTTTAAAAATTCACACACTGTTGAAATTTCTTGGTCATCTACAAGTAGAACTAAAGGGACCTTTTGATCTAGAATCTAGTTCATCGAGCATGTAATTAAGATAGTTATTCCTGGATTTCCCAGTGGATTCGTATTTGAAGTTGAGTTACCCTTATCACTTGTCCCTCCATCTCCTCAACCAGTCAGCGTAGACAGAAAACAATACATGATCCTTGCCACCTTGAAAGCCCCACGACACCAACTGCCACCTCCTCACACCACTGCAGGTAGGCAACGTCTGTGGGATCATTTACTTCATGCCATTCCAGCCACCTGTGTTCCCCTCTGTATCACAGGGGGCTGGAAACCTGCAACTACCATTTCCCAGGTCAACACTCACACTCAACTGTCACACAAACTGGTTTCCAGTTAGGTTCTGCCAATCAGAGGCACTGGCAGGAGACTGGAAGAAGGGGAGAAGGGTGTAATCATCATTTTGTTCTTTCTGCTTCTGGTCTCATCAGTGGCAGTAGCAGTTGTAGGCAAGGGGGCACTCTGAATTTCTGGGCAGTAGTGGCAGCAGCTTTGGTAGCTCGGTGCTCATGAGCTTTAGCTCCTGCCATAGCAGTGTCAGGGTGGGGGTGTGCAGGTTCCCAGGCTCCTCCAGCATCAATGAGAGCACAGACTCCTGGCTTCCCACCAGGTGGCTGGCTTTCTAACCAGCAGCCCAGCGGTTCAACAATCCTCAGTACAGGGTAACATCAGATTTCTTTCTGCAGCTGCAGTCCAAAGATGGAAGTGACTGCTTGCAGTTCCTAACGTCTGGGTAACCTCATTTTCCTCTTTTTACTCCTTTGACCCTTCCAATACTTCTTGTCCACCACCGAATCCCTGTATTGAATTCCTTCTGTCTGACATACCTAGAGTGATTTTTATTTTCCTGCTACTCACTCACAGTCTAAGCACCGACGGAAGACACTGTTCATTGGCTGCCCAGTATCCATTCATTCTTTCTTTCTTGTAAAGAAAGAATTTTGAAAAAATTTTGATCAGATCAGCAAGGTTCCCAGCTAATTACCCACTTTCCCAGCTTCCCTTGCAACCAGGGGTGACCATGTGACAATTTTGGCCAATGAAATATAAGCAGAAGTTTTCTGAGATTTCAGGGAAAGATTTAACTTTCCTGGTAAGATAGACAGGGCTGGTGCCACCTCTTCCACCTCCTTTCATGCCTTAATTGTAGATATGATGCTTTGACCCACAGCAGCCCTCTTGCATCCATAAATCAACAAACATGAGGACAAAAGCCAGTACTCTGGGGACTATGTAGTGGAAAGATAGAAAGAGCCTGAGTCCTTGATGGCGTTGTTGCAGCTGCATCAACCCCAGCAACAACCTTAGCCCTAGTGTCCATGCTTTCATTCCATCGTGTGAGAGCCTTGAGTTCTGCACCTTTCGTTTTAATACCTAGTTCTTTTCAGTAGCTTCTGCCTTAATATGATCATGTGGAAACGTTGAAAAATGGTTTAAAGCTCCATCTTAGCTTGGTTTGCGTATACACTCATACAGGTCTTCTTCAAAGAGGGAGAAAGAGGCAGATTCAGAAAATGAACAAAGGAGCATTTCCACAAACAGAGGAGCAGGCAAGAGGGTGTGTCTGGGCAGAAACCTGACAGAAGCAGCCTACACAGTGTTTGACCTCCCTGTTCTCATTTTGAATTGCCCTTTATAAAAGCTCACCACACAATTCTCATTAGATCCTCTGAGATAAGCCGGAGTAGGTCAAAGGCAGATTATTTGGGTCATGGCCAATAACACAATATCACAAATCCTTTCCTCTCACTCTATTTTTTTCCCTTTTCTTTTTGCCAAAATTGGCTTTGGAGCCACATCTTCCTGGAGAGGCAAGCTGGTGATCCCTTCTGACCACGGGTTTCTCTTGGCAGCAGGTCTAGTTTGATGAGTACCCAGTATTGCTGAGTCTCTCTCCCTGGGAGACACCCGACGCCTGGCCATGCCTTAATTAAGTGGACATCTCGTTCCTGGAGAGGTTGTGCAGCTGCTGTGTTTTGCTAGTATGTTGAAGCCAAATTAGAATTTTAAAAATCTCTGGCTTTTATTTGCTGAATTCCCTGATCTCTTGGGGGAATTACACCCCTCATCCCCCTACATCCTCCCCCTTAGCTGTAGTTCTTTAGGAAGAATGGCCGAGGGGAAGGGGACAGGAGGGTGGGCTCCGTCCCTTGCCCTGGTCATTGGTCACGTGCACGCATCTTGTTAATGAGTGCCCTATTTGTAAAGAAAGGGAGGGAGTGAGGAGAAGCCCCATAACTCTCCTTCGATTTGTTTTCTTTTAATCAAATCAAATTCTTAATTACATTTGGCTTGAATGAAATTATGCCTCTGAAGAGCTTCCAGATGGAACAAGGAAAGGGACTTTAGCTGAACTCAGAAGCCATTTTGGTCAATATAATGTTTACTCCTGAAGGAGCTGCCAGCTTGATAGCTTTGCTCTGAGGGACAAGGCAATTCTTCAAATCTCTCCCTCCAAATGCTTGTTAGAGTCTTCTCACCTAGATGGGCTAGAGGCTTCTTACTACACCAGCTGGATGTGACTCTGAAAGGCAGTCCAATGAAGAGCCTATGAGATTTATCATCAGATAGACCAGGGTTCAAATTCTGATCTACTTACCAGCAGTGTGATATTAGACAGATTACATAACCTCTCTGAGCCTCAGTTTCCTCAATAGATTTTTCCTATGTCCTAAAATTATTGTGGAAGTTAAATCATGCGGTTTTTGCATATCATGTATCTCAGTAGTTATTATGCTCTTCTCTTTCCTTATTCTCCATCTGTTTTCCTCAGAGAGAAGCTTCCCGTTTATACCATTAGAATGGAGCCTAAGATGCTGCTTTACTTAGGGAATCTTTGGTTTATAATCCAGTCTTTTCAGGATTTCATGGAATGTGTGGGCAAACAAAAATGCCAGTAATCTTAAAGAGATTTAGCTCTTCACCTCTTACCTGGCCCCAGTGCCACACATCCCAAAGTTCTGCTCTTCTCAGCTGACTTATACTGCCTGAACATTCTCTCTTATCTCTCTGGATGAAATCATCTTTGCCTAGTCAACATCATACCCTAGAAGTTGATAGTTTCAAACAAGCAAACCTGGTTCCAGCTAAAGGAAGACAACTGAGAGTGTAGCCTTTGAGAGCCCAGTAAGGATGCTCAAGAATTCCTCCATGCTCTGTCATGAGCCCATTGGGCAGGCTGGGTGTGGGAGGAGCAGAACAGCATACCTGGTCATGTAGCAAAGTTGTTGTTGTTAGGTTCTGTCGAGTCAGTTCCTACTCATAGTGACCCCCTGTACAACAGAACAAAACACTGCCAGTCCTGCACCATCCTCACAATCGTTAAGATTTGAGCCCATTGTTGCAACCACTGTGTCGATCCATCTCGTGACAGTCTTCCTCTTTTTCACTGACCCTCTACTTTACAAGCATGATGTTCTTCTCCAAGTACCAGTACCTCCTGATAACATGTCCAAAGTATGTGAGACAACATCTTGTCATCCTCGCTTCCAAGGAGCACTCTGGCCGTATTTCTTCCAAGACAGATTTGTTCGTTCTTCTGGCAATCCATGATATACTCAATATTCTTTGCAAACACTATACTACAAGGTCATCAATTCTTCTTCAGTCTTCCTCATCCATTGTCCAGCTTTTGCATGCACATGAGATGACTGAAAATATCATGGCTTGAGTCAGGTGCACTTAGTCTTCAAAGTGACATCTTTGCTTTTGAACACTTTAGAAAGGTTTTTTGCAGCAGATTTGCCCAATGCAATGTGTCATTTGATTTCCTGACTCCATGGGCATTGATTGTGGATCCAAATAATATGAAAACCTTGACAACTTCAATATTTTCTCCATTTATCATGATGTTTCTTATTGGTCCAATTGTGAGGGTTTTTGTTTTCTTTATGTTGAGGTGTAATCCATACTGAAGGCTGTAGTCTTTGATTTTTATCAGTAAATTCTTCAAGTGCTCTTCGCTTTCAGCAAGCAAGGTTGTGTCATCTGTGTACGAAGGTCTTTAATGAGTCTTCCTCCAATCCTGATACCTCGTTCTTCTTCATATAGTCTAGCTTCTCAGATTATTTGCTCAGCATACAGATTGAATAAGTATGGTGAAAGGATGCAACCCTGATGCACACCTTTCTTGATTTTAAACCATGCAGTATTCCCTTGCTCTATTTGAACAACTGATGTGGCAAAGAGGAAACTCATATTTTAACCATTGTATTCCCTGAAGATGACGAATTAACTACCTGATCCAAAATGGAAGCTGTGAAGTTCAGCCACATGACTGAGTCCATACAACATACAAGGCAGACCTGCAGGCAGGAGATGGCTTGGAACCTGTTGCAGAAACTTCCAGAGCAGGGCAGCGAACGCCACTGCATTCCAATTGGCCATTCTAGCCCCGTGGCACATGTCACCAAGAGCACATGGAGAACTCCCACTGGGGACTTGTGTTAGGATAAAGTTTTATGACCTCTCCTTTTGGATTTTTATCAGGGGGTCCTGCCAAGCCACCCTGAAATGGCTAATTTGTGCCTTCTTCAGTCTGAGCATTATCATTGGGAGGAGCTGAAGTTAGAGGCAGCTCCATTTTCTCAGGAAAAAGAAGAGATATGCTTTTTCTTTTTCCACCATCTTCTGCGCTCCCTAGCTCTGAGTCTCACTGAAACATCATGCTTCTTAATAAAACATTATGAAATTTTCTATTGAGATACCATTGTATTCAGAACATGACTTCTCTTGGGCCAGCTATTAATGTTTGGGTTTAATTCACTGACTTATTAAAAACAGTGTGTGTGTAGGAGTTCTTGTACTTCCAAAAATTCAAAATGTTTTCCAAAATGTTGCAACAGATACAGTAGAATGGTTTACTTAATACTCAATCCCACCCACCTTTTTCCTTACCTTACTCTACCATGGTGGCTGAAATGCTAGATACTCAGTTTTCTAGCCAGGAATGGCCATGTTCTGACCAAGAAGACAAAAGTGGAAGCCCCTGGGAAACACTTCCCTTGCCAAAATAAATAAATAAATAAAGTCTCTCACGTAGAAGGCTTTTGGCATTCCCCTTTTCCTGCCTGGAAATAGTCTTGCAAACAGGAAGCTGGAAGCCACATGCAAAGAATGATGGAACAGAAAGACACAAAGAAATCGACAACATGGTGGAGCAGCCATACTAGCCCTGGGCTGCCCACCTCCAGACTTCTGACTGTGTGAGGAAAATAAAACCCTACTCAGTAGTTTAAGTCTTATGGTTGGGGTCTCTGTTATTTGTAGTCAAACTTATTCCTAAATTAAACAAGTGTGATTCCACGGAGATACTGAAGATTCAGCATTTTTCTTTCCTTCTGACTCTAACAAATCACACAATAAAGTGTTAATATTCATTTTACTGGTATGGGGAGAGGAGCAAGGAGGAAGAGGTCAAAATCACCCATGGGCTCTAAAACTAGAGTGAGAGCTGCTGCTGTTGTGTTGGTTGAGTTACAGACTTCCTATTCCTCAGTATTTGGGGATTTTTCAAAATTTGATATTTACAAGACTGGATGAGACTCAAGTCTTCTGACATGAAAACATGAATGGTTTCACTTCTCAAACATTTCAGTTGAATGTTCGCCAAAGTTTTCATCTCAGGGAAACTATTTGCTGAGATTCTAATATTATGTAAAATGCTGAAGCAAGATTTCCCTCAGAGGATTATATTACTATTTAGTTTTATATTTCTTTTGATGTCTCCAATAAACCATGAACTTCTTCGGAGGTGTCAGAGGGCAGCCTGTCTCTTTGAAAGCAAATGACAAACCATGAATAATGCACACAGGTCTCTCACAGGGAGTCTCCCAAACAGTAGAGCCTGTTGCTTTGGGCTCTGGCTTCCCATCGGACAGCTTGCTTCTGTGGAGCCTGGTTTCAGACTGGTGTTAAGAGAGCTCTGGGCTGGTCACTACCATGAATCCCCAGTCACAGGGCTTAGTTCAGAGTGCATGATTCCTGGGATCAAGCACATTATCAGAGAATCTGAAGAATCAAGAGGTGGCTGTAACTCTCAAAGGAAAAAAATTAGTTCCAGAGAAGGCAATCAGTGTGTTCTGACCTTCTCAACTAGACTGAAAACTCCTCAATGGAAGCCTCAGTTTCCTACAACTCCTGCTTTAGGCACTACTTTAGTGCCTGGGCCTTAATAGTGGCTATATAAATATTTATTGTATGAGAGGATAGAGGTATGGGTAAATGGCTGGATGGGTGGGAGGATGGATGGATGGATGGATGAGCTTCCATGGGAAAACTGACAGAAATGGCACATCGAGTATATAAAATCAAGAAGGGTATAGAAAGTGGTGAATAAAAACTTGTTTATCAAATATTAGGTCAGGAGAAACGTCAGGAAAATGGCAAATGGAGACGAGAGTAAGCATGGCATTACTTTATATAGCAGGAAGAAAGCTTAGAGAATCGATTCACTCAAAGTGGGGGGTGGGGGCGGGGAGAGGTAGGTTGAAAATATAAGTGGCTTAATACCTGCTCCAGTATACCCTATCCCAATAAACATTTTCATCATCCCTCCTCCGTCTACATTTCTCACTGAATTCCCAAAGGAACAGTGTATACTTACCACCTACACAAATCTGTTGTAGCTTTCTTCTTAGCTGGCCTTCTGAATCTGCTTTCAAACAGCTCATTAAATGGCCTCTAAATTGCAATATCCAGTGGCTTTGTTTAAATCATCTTCTTCCCGAACTATGTGGAGTTTTGACACTTCCGACCTAAATTCCCCCATGTTCTCCCTCCCTGATTTCCACATCTCTATACCCTCTTCCTCCTTCATGTAACCTATTCTTAGTTCTGTCTTCTTTCTTTTCAGGTCTGTTGCTTCCTCTGAGCCCACCACTTCACATTTCTGCCATATTTTGTCTTCATCTTCTTCTCATGCTACACCCTCTTGGTGTTCTCATTCACATCTGACTTAAGTATCTTCTTTTGGCATATGATCTCTGTATGATGTTTTTGACCCCAAAGTCTAGACTGAACATCTCCATCCATCCATTCACTTATCAAACATTTATAGAGACCCTGTAATGTATGAAATTCGTCACTTCATATTGGGGAGACCAAGAAGAATATGACTTCCTTTAAGGATCTCAAAGTTTAGAGGAGATAGAAGTAAAAAGGAATAATACAGGATAACAACTGTCACCACAGAGGAGGACCACTTAGGAGACCTCCAGGGAATGCTAAGTGTGGGGGGAGAGGGACAGTGGATGGGATGGCAAAGGGCATCCTAGGCAGAGAGAAGAGCAAAGGTATGAAGACTCAAGAAACCATACTTTGGTCAACTAACACCT
Source organism: Trichechus manatus latirostris (assembly GCF_000243295.1). Taxonomy (NCBI): domain Eukaryota; kingdom Metazoa; phylum Chordata; class Mammalia; order Sirenia; family Trichechidae; genus Trichechus; species Trichechus manatus. The sequence continues at coordinate 21,943,135 of NW_004443965.1, forward strand.
ATCTGTTTCCTATCAAATACCAGCTCCTACACTAGGTGTTTCACAAAACAATATTGCCTCACATTTATGCAATGATTATTAAATACCAAACATTTTTTCTAAGTGCTTGCCATATGATAACCTATTTAATCTTCATAGAACACTAAAAGATTAATATTATCACCCTCATTTTACAGATGAAGAAACTGAAACCCTTGTGTAACGTGAGCTAAATGACTTGATCAAGCCTTACAACTAAATGCCAGAACCAGAGTCTTATGGATTGATAGTTTAGCTGCATGAAACAGAAACTTTTCGAGCTAGCTTAAATTAAGGCGGGCTTATTATCTGAGAAATGGTATGTCTCCTAGAGCCCAAGGGTAAGAGCTACAACTGAGCTTCCTGAGGAGCTGGAACTGGGGACTGAAGAACGATCAGACCAAGTTAGCCACTCTTTCTTACCTTCCCTCACCACACTGTCTCTCATCGCTGCTTCTCTCTAACCATCTGCTCACAACTGACTCTCATGAGCCAATAAGATCTAGCTCCAGCACACCACTGGATGTCTCTAATCTTCCTGGCTTTTGACATGTCCTAGAATGGAGGGGGCTTCAATACTCACACAAATTAGAGCCTCTTAGGATGACGAAGGTTCTCACTGTGAGGTCTTTCCATCAGTTAAAAAAAAACCTTATTCCAAGATCAAACATCCCCCAATCTTGCCATAAACCAATTTCTAATCTAGTATGTCATAATAAATGTGCAAGGCCAACTTTGAAAGGGAGCCTTGAAGAACAGAGGAAAGGAAATTCCTGTTATTTGGTTGCAGAAGCTATCAGGGTAGGCATCTTGAAAGAGTTGCAATTTGATCTGGATTTTAAGAATGGGCAATGCAGCATGAGCAGGGGCAATTTCTGGCAGAGGGACTAGATTGAGCTCCTGAGGTGGGGAGGAATTATTTGTTTGGGAACAGTAGAGTCAAGTGGCAGGAGTGTGGGTGGGGAGAGGATGAGCTCCAATTAAGTAGGCTGAGTCACCTGGGACAGGTGATCCACGTTTTTGCAGCATCCACTAGCCAAAAAGAGACTTTGTCAGAGCTGCACTTGATGGAGATTACTCTGGAAAACAGTGTATTCTTTGGATGCAGTGGTAGAGCTGTGAGTGAGTGTGTGTGTGTGTGTGTGTGTGTGTGTGTGTGTGTGTATAAGATTACCTTTCCTAACCTCCCCTGTAGTTAGGTGTGGCCGTGTGTTCTGACCAGCGGGAACTGAACAAAAGGGTATGTGCAGCTTCCCGGTTTTTGGCCTTAAAGGAGGGCATATGCCCTCCTCCTCCCCTGCCCTCTTTTTCTCTAGCTGGAATGCAGACCTGCTGGCCAGCCATGCTGGTCCAAGTAGATGTGAGCAAAGCACCCTAGAGATAGGAGAGAACTTACATAGAAAAAGCTAGCACCAGATAACATATAGCCACCTTCCAAACCAACCAATTGCTGATGCTCGGCAGTTACACATTTCCTCTGTGCTTAAGCCACCGTTACTTTAGGTCTATTAAGAGCTGGGCTGCTAACCAAAAGGTCAGCAGTCTGAATCCTCCAGCCACTCCTTGGAAACCCTGTGGGGCAGATCTACTCTGTCCTATAAGGTCTCTATGAGTCAGAATCGACTCGACAGCAACAGTTAGAGCCGTTGAATTTATATTTTAATTAATGCAAGGCGCTTAAAACATGATTGCTGAATTGAGTTCACGGATGACAGATTGGTTCATGGTTTTGTACAGGAAACGGTGAGGGGACCCTCCTTCCTTTGCTCAGATTTAAGTTTTAGGCAACCACACCTTGCAGGACCCAGCCCACGATGCCCTTCTCAAAAGGAACACTCATTAAACACTGAACTAACCCTGGACTTTCTTTATTGACTAGAGGCTCTCATCCTAAGATCAGTCTTGCCCCAGCGCACCAGAAATCACCTTCACTGGAATCCTGGCAAGGGTGGCAATTCTCATTGCCTGGGAGGCTTTGCCACACTGGGGATATCAAATTAAAAAAAAAAAAAAAAAAAGCCAAACTCCCCAGAGCAGTGTGACCAAATGTAGCTGCTTAATCAAGACCCCCAGCAAGTACTCTTTTAAAATTCCTAAAGCCCAGCATGCCCTTTGACTTTCTTCTGTGTTTCATCTTCTAAATTCCTAAAGGGACAGGATCTCCATGGAGTCTGAACATCACACTGATAAAGAGCCTTTGCCTCCTCTACTGATTCTGCCACTGTGAAACCACTCCCATCTTGGAGAGGGCCCTGCAAGAGACTCGCCAATGAGCAGGCAAGCTCCCATCCCCAGGCGGCTCCTGCCCATGGAATAAGGCGCCAGGAGCAGGGACGTGCCCTGTCATTTAGTGGAAGGCACCTAGGCCTCCCTGCACTGCCACCTCCCCTAACCGCTAGGCTTGCATCATGCTACTTACAGGAATTGTGCACCACATGTCAAGTGAAATAGGAGATACAGGAAATGAGCCAGATTCCTGGGCTTGAGGGAGGGTTCATTGTTAACCAGAAGGGGACAGAACAAGAGCAGCCACACATGGCATTCGGAACCCTTGGCAAACTACACAAAGGAAGGCTGTATTTGCCTGTTCTAAAGACAGTTTAGGGCTTGGATTCTGGAAATCTAACTTTTTTTCTTTTTTTCTAAGCAAGAAACACTGAAGACTCAAAGTTGTATATGTTTTGAACATGGCTGTGGATCAAACAGTCTGAGGGTTCTATAGACATTTAAGAGACAGAGTGGGCACACAGTAGACAAAGCCAACTCTGGAAAAAAGGCTGGGACAAGCCCCTGACTCAGCAACTCAAACCACGTAGCCAGTCCAGCCCTTCCAGAGCCCCATTTGTGGCATTTAAAATTGGGGTGACAAGATCCCCAAGGAATCTGAGCATCCAGGTTAGGGGTCACCCACATAACCTCAGCCTTTTCTTCCTCCTCCTTAAAACTTAATCTCTGACTCCTGGGTCTGGACCCTCTGACTTTAATTTTCTCTTATTCTCTCCGTGACTTCTGTATTCCTCGCATTGCTCTTTAATCTTTATTTTTCGAAAAAACAATGCACAGGCAGGACTTCAGCTCCTCCAACAAGATAGGAAGCCTCCTGAGGGTAGGGACGTGGCCAGCTATTTCTTTACCCATGGTATATTGCATGGTGCCTAATACGGGAACATCTTAAATATTGGGTCCACTGGGTTGATTTTCTGTGAAAGGATTCCTTTTCTCTGCACTTTATATGACAAGGTAAAAATATGGTCTAAGTCACACCCTGGTGGTACAGTGGTTAAGCACTTGGCTGCTAACCAAAAGGTCAGCAGTTCAAATCCATCAGCCGCTCCTTAGGAGTAAGATGTGGTAGTCTGCTTCCGTAAAGGTCATAGTCTTAGAAACTCTTTGGGGTAGATCTCTGTCCAAAGGGTCGCTATGAGTCAGAATCAACTGGACAGCAACGGGCTTGGTTTTGGTTTAAGTCACACCCACTCTCAGAGATCCAGAACATACTTACTAAATAGTGACTCCTTGTCCTCAACTGTGAGAAGACAAAGCAGTGAGGAACATGTGCTGAAGTCACCAAAAGTAAACTGTTGTCCTTTAACCAGTTGCCGTCCAGTCAATTCCAACTCATGGCGACCCCATGTGTGTCCATGTAGAACTGAATTCTATAGGGTTTTCATGGCTGTGACCTTTTGGAAACAGATTGCCAGGTCTTTATTCAAAGGCACCACTGGGTGGATTCGAACCACCAACCTTTCTTCTCTCCAAATCTCTTTCCTTCTTTGAGAAAGGAAATCAACAGCTCAGCAGTACTCCTAGCTTACAGCAATTAGAAGGAAAATTAAATGATATAAATTACTTCTTTACAACTGCTGGTAGAGGCACAAACACTGGACACCGTCATTACCAAAGATCAAAAGACCACAATGGATTCCTCAGAAGAGATTGCACCAGCCCCACTGTCCTTCCCTGTACCTGCTGTAAGTGTGCCCATGTTTCCAGAGCATCTCCCTGTGCAGCTTGGCCACAGGGAGCAGGGCAAGGAGACTCATGGGAGAGGGTCTTCTTTCTACAGAAAACAACTTCACTCCACACAAAATGGCTTCTCATCAGAGACAGGGGATTAAGAGGTTTTGCCTGGTGGCATCCAAGTAACCTCGATCATTGTGCTTCTTCCTAGCAGACAGAGACCCATTGAAAACCAAACCAAACCTGTTGCCGTCAAGTTGATTCTGACTCACAGTGACCCTATAGGACAGAGTAGAACTGCCCCCTAGGGTTTCCAAGGAGCCGCTGGTAGATTTGAACGGTTGACCCCTCGGTTAGCAGGTGAGCTCTTAACCACTACGCCACTAGGGCTCCAGAGATCCATCAGCAGGCCCCAAACATCTCCGAAAACTCAAGCTGTTGTTGTTGTTAGGTTCTGCAGAGTTGATTCAGACTAATAGCAACCCCATGCAACAGAGTAGAACTGCACCCATAGGGTTTTCTTGGCTATAATCTTTACAGGAACAGATTGCCGGGTCTTCCTCCCACAGAGCTGCTGGTGGGTTCCAACCACCAACCTTTTGGTTAGCAGCCGAGCACTTAACTGGTGTGCCACCTGACCTAGGTCTGGTATATGAGAGGTGAGCCAGCCTGTGTCCTGGAGGTGTGTCCTCAGCTCTTGGTTGGTCCCTTTCCTCATCATAGGTTTCACCTCTTCATAGAGGGAGCAGCAGGGAGACCTACGGCTTCACTCATCATGAAGAGCCTAAGCATATCATTATTATCTCTTTCCACTCCCTCCCTTGCTCACTCCACTCCAGTCGCTCCAGGCTCCAATGGCTCCTCAAACATGCCAGCCATGTTCCAACTCATGGCCTTTGAACTTGTCCCCTCTGCCTGGAATGTTCCCTCCTCAGATGTCTCATGACACTCCCTCCCCCATGTAGGTTCACTTAAATGTCACCCTCTTAGAGCTCTTTCCAGCAAATTGCTCCCCACTCCAGCAACCTGTCGTCCCCATTACAGATTTAGTTCTCTCTGTTACACTTATCACTGCCTAACGTGTACCATTTTACCTACATATTTTGCCTGCTGCCTCCTTTCCCCCATTGGAATGTAAATTCCACAAGGGCTGTTTTGTTTTCTGCTGTATCTTTAACACCTAGTACAGTGTCAGGTAAATAGTAGGTGCTCAAATATACTAAAAAAATTGATTTAATAAATGAATGAATTATTATCACAATTACTATTACCAGATGGTGTATAGGTCACCCCTGGCAACAGTAAAAAAAAAAAAAAAAAAGCTACCATCTAGTGGATTCTGACTCATGGCTACCCCACGTGTGTCAGAGGAGAACTTTACTCCTTAGGGTTTTCAATGGCTAATTTTTGAGAAATAGATCACCAGGCCTTTCTTTCAAGGCACTTCTAGGTGGACTCCAACCCCCAACCTTTTGGTTAGCAGCCAAACGTTCTAATGATTTGCACGACCAATTTTCTCGGAGTTGCTCACCTTTGTTGTTATTTCTAAGTGCCGTCAAGTCGATTCCAACTCATAGCGACTCTATGTACAGCAGAATGAAACACTGCCCATCCTGCACCATCCTCACAATCATTGATATGTTTGAGCTCATTGTTGCAGCCACTGTGTCAATCCATCTGGTTGAGGATCTTCCTCTTTTTTGCTGACTCTCTACCTTATCAAGCAAGAGGTCCTTCTCCAGGACTAGTCCCTCCTGACGATATGTCCAAAGTATGTGAGGTGAAGTCTCACCATCCTCACTTCGAGGAGAACTCTGGCTGTACTTCTTCCAAGACAGATTTGTTCATTCCTCTGGCACTCCATGGTATATTCAATATTCTTCGTCAACACCATAATTCAAAGGCATCAATTCTTCTCCAGTCTTCCTTATTCTTTGTCCAGCTTTCGAATACATATGAGGTGATTGAAAACACCATGGTTTGGGTCAGGTGCACCTTAGCCCTCAGTGTGACATCTTTGCTTTGGAACACTTTAAAAAGGTCTTTTGCAGCAGATTTGACCAATGCAATATGTTGTTTGATTTCCTGACTGCTGCTTCCATGGGTGTTGATTGTGGATCCAAGTAAAATGAAATCCTTGACAAGTCAATCTTTTTTCCATTTATCATGATGTTGCTTATTGGTTGTGAAAATTCTTGTTTTCTTTATGCTGAGGTGTAATCTGTACTGAAGGCTGTAGTCTTTGATCTTCATCAGTAAGTTCCTCAAGTCCTCTTCCCTTTCAGCAAGCAAGGTTGTGTCATCTGCATATTGCAGGCTGTTAAAGAGTCTTCCTCCAATCCTGATGCCACATTCTTCTTCATATACTCCAGATTCTAGGATTATTTGCTCAACGTACAGATTGAATAAGTATGGGGAATGGATGCAACCCTGACATACCTCTTTCCTGATTTTTAACCATGCAGTATCCCCTTGCTCTGTTCCAACGACTGCCTCTTGGTCTATGTACAGGTTTCACATGAGCACAATTAAGTGTTCTGGAATTCCCATTCTTCCCAATGTTATCCATAATTTGTTATGATCCACACAGTCGAATGTCTTTGCATAGTCAATAAAACACAGGTAAACATCTTTGTGGTATTCTCTGCTTTCAGCCAAGACCCATCTGACATCAGTAATGATATCCTTCTTTCCACATCCTCTTCTGAATCCAGCTTGAATTTCTGGCAGTTCCCTATCAATGTACTGCTGCAACCGCTTTTAAACGATCTTCAGCAAAATTGTACTTGAGTGTGATATTAGTGATAATATTGTTTGATAATTTCCTCATTCTGTTAGATTACCTTTCTTTGGAATGGGCACATATATGGATCTCTTCCCGTGGGTTGGACAGGTAGCTGTCTTCCAAATTTCTTGGCTTTGACAAATGAGCACCTCCAGAGCTGCATCTGTTTGTCAAAAGATCTCAACTGGTATTCCGTCAATTCCTGGAGCCTTGTTTTTCACCAATGCCTTCAGTGCAGCTTGGACTTCTTCCTCTGATACCGTTGGTTCTTGATCATATGCTACCTCCTGAAATGGCTGAACATCGACCAATTCTTTATGGTACAGTGACTGTGTATTCCTTTGATCTGCTTTTGATGTTTTTTGCATCATTTAATATTTCGCCCATAGAATCCTTCAAAATTGCAACTCGAGTCTTGAATTTTTTCTTCAGTTCTTTCAGCTTGAGAAATGCTGAGCATGTTCTTCCCTTTTGGTTTTCTAACTCCAGGTCTTTGCACATTTCGTTACAATATTTTACCTTGTCTTTTCAAGCCACCCTTTGAAATCTTGTATTCAGCTCTTTTACTTCATCATTTCTTCCATTCACTTTAGCTACTGTATGTTCAAGAGCAAGTTTCAGAGTTTCTTCTGACATTCATTTTGGTCTTTTCTGTCTTTCCTGTCTTTTTAATGACTTTTTGCTTTCCTAATTTGCTGGTGTGGCGTGACTCAAAATGAGAAAAAATAGCTGCAAATATCCATTAATAATTGGAAGGTGGAATGTCGGAAGTATGAATCTAGGAAAATCGGAAGTCATCAAAAATGAAATGGAATTCATAAACATTGATATCCTAGGCATTAGTGAGCTGAAATGGACTGGTATTGGCCATTTTGAATCAGAAAATCATATGGTCTACTATGCTGGCAGTGACAAATTGAAAAGGAATGGCATCACATTCATTGTCAAAAAGAGCATTTCAAGATCTATCCTGAAGTACAAAGCTGTCGGTGATAGGATGATATTCATACGCCTACAAGGAAGACCAGTTAATACGACTACTGTTCAAATTTACACACCAACCACTAACGCCAAAGATGAAAAAATAGAAGATTTTTACCAACTTCTACAGTCTGAAAATGATCAAAAATGCAATCAAGATGCATTGATAATTACTAATGATAGGAAAGCAAAAGTTGGAAACGAAGAAACAGGATTGGTAATTGGAAAATAGGGCTTTGGTGATAGAAACAAAGTCAGAGATCGCATGGTAGAATTTTGCTAGACCAACAATTTCTTCATTGCAAATACTTTTTTTGAACGACGTAAGTGGCAACTATACATGTGGACCTTACTGGATGGAAAACATAGGAATCAAATCGACTGTATCTGTGGAAAGAGACCATGGAGAAGCTCAATATAATCAGTCAAAACAAGGTCAGGGGCCGACTGTGGAACAGACCATCAACTGTTCATATGCAAGCTCAAGTTGAAGCTGAAGAAAATTAGAGCAAGTCCACAAGAACCAAAATACGATCTTGACTATATTCTGCCTAAATTTGGAGACCATCTCAAGAATAGATTTGATGCATTGAACATTAATGAACAAAGACCAGACGAATTGTGTGATGACATCAAGGACATCGTACATGAAGAAAGCAAGGTCATTGCTCTCCTACATAGAAGTATTTGTATAAGATTCCCCCATGACTCGGCAGTGTGAAGGCCCATCTCATCTGGAGACAAAAAGTTGCCTTTTCTTTTCACGCTCTTCTCATTGCTTTTCAAGGGAAGGTGTGTCCACCTTTCCCAGGTCTTCCCTAGATGACCGTTGTCCCAGCAGCCCAGAGAAGGCCACTTTCCCTCCAAAAACCCTTGGAGGCAAAGAACCTCAGGCAGGACCACCCAACCAGACTGTGTGTGCTCATGGGGCATCTTTCTAATGTAAGTGATGGGAAACCCAATTCAAACTGGATTAAGATCAAAGGGTAGTTTACTGGCTTAATATCTGGTAAGTCCAGGGATAGAATTTGCCTTAGGTAGGCAAAGGATCTTAGCAGTTCTTTCTCATATGCTTCTCTCTCTCTCTTTTCTTGCTCCCTCCATCTCTCTGCCTCCCCAAACTCTTTGATTCTTTCTGTGTGGGTGCCTCATTTTCTCTTCCATAGACAAATCCATTCCACATGTCTGAGATAATGATAATCTGAGCTTCTGTCCTCTAAACTGAAGAGATAGCCTCTTATTCCAGTGGCTCAGAGGCTTTGATAGCAGCGCCACAGAGATAACTCAGGGTACCAGGGCAATTCCCCATAGGAAGGAGGGTGCTGGGACCAGCAGATAGAGAGAGGAATGGTGATTGAGTGTCTTCTCCAGCCTGACCATTCCCAAAGGGATAAGATAGCAAGGGTGAAAATTAAGCCAGGAGCCAGGCGGAGGGGAAAGTCAGATGAGAAGAGAGATAGCCCAGGAAGGAAGCAGCCATGTCTTGGTCTCAACTATATGTGTGGTTCTGGGATTCCAGAGATACCCACTGACTCAATTTTCCCTCTAGACTGTGTATTTATCATTGCCTTTCTCATATATTCTTGTTCTTTCTTTGTCCTAGGATGATGTTGCAGGCATTGCTAGTGCTCACCTATATCTGGCTGTCCTCTTATTCTAAGCACTTAGAAGGCTGCTCTTCCAAGCCCCTTGAGGTTTAGGCAAAGCCATGTGGCTAGTTCTGGCTAATGGGCTACAAGGTACTTAGAAGTCCACGTATACAAGATGGTAGAACCTCCATCTGTCTATCCCTGAGCAATAGTGTTGCGCAGACCCCTCTGATAACACGCATTGGACAGGTTGCGAGCAAGAGACAAACTTTTATTGTGTTAAACCACTGAGATTTTGTAGTTACTTATTCCCACATCTTACCCTGTTCTACTAAAACAAATGACATCAGTAGTTCACATGGCGCTGGAGGTGCTCACGCCTCTATGCCAAGAAATTTGGAAGACAGCTGCCTGACCAACCAACTGGAAGAGATCCATATTTGTGCCCATTCCAAAGAAAGGTAATCTAACAGAATGAGGAAATTATCAAACAATATTATCACTAATATCACACTCAAGTACAATTTTGCTGAAGATCGTTTAAAAGCGGTTGCAGCAGTACATTGATAGGGAACTGCCAGAAATTCAAGCTGGATTCAGAAGAGGATGTGGAAAGAAGGATATCATTACTGATGTCAGATGGGTCTTGGCTGAAAGCAGAGAATACCACAAAGATGTTTACCTGTGTTTTATTGACTATGCAAAGACATTCGACTGTGTGGATCATAACAAATTATGGATAACATTGGGAAGAATGGGAATTCCAGAACACTTAATTATGCTCATGTGAAACCTGTACATAGACCAAGAGGCAGTCGTTGGAACAGAGCAAGGGGATACTGCATGGTTAAAAATCAGGAAAGAGGTATGTCAGGGTTGCATCCATTCCCCATACTTATTCAATCTGTACGTTGAGCAAATAATCCTAGAATCTGGAGTATATGAAGAAGAATGTGGCATCAGGATTGGAGGAAGACTCTTTAACAGCCTGCAATATGCAGATGACACAACCTTGCTTGCTGAAAGGGAAGAGGACTTGAGGAACTTACTGATGAAGATCAAAGACTACAGCCTTCAATACAGATTACACCTCAGCATAAAGAAAACAAGAATCTTCACAACCAATAAGCAACATCATGATAAATGGAAAAAAGATTGACTTGTCAAGGATTTCATTTTACTTGGATCCACAATCAACACCCATGGAAGCAGCAGTCAGGAAATCAAACAACATATTGCACTGGTCAAACCTGCTGCCAAAGACCTCTTTACAGTGTTCAAAAGCAAAGAGGACTAAGGTGCACCTGACCCGTGCCATGATATTTTAAATCGCCTCATATGCATTCAAAAGCTGGACAATGAATAAGGAAAACTGAAGAAGAAATGATGCTTTTGAATTATGGTGTTGGCAAAGAATAATGAATATACCATGGACTGGCAGAAGAATGAGCAAGTCTGTCTTGGAAGAAGTACAGCCAGAGTGCTCCTTGGAAGCAAGGATGGCAAGACTTCACCTCATGTTGTCAGGAGGGTCCAGTCCCTGGAGAAGGACCTCCTGCTTGATAAGGTAGAGAGTCAACAAAAAAGAGGGAGACCCTCGACGAGATGGGTTGACACAGTGGCTGCAACAATTGTCTCAAACATAGCAATGATTGTGAGGATGGTACAGGACCGGGCAGTGTTTCATTCTGTTGTACGTAGCATCACTATGAGTTGGAACCAACTCGACAGCACCTAAAATGACAACAAGAACAACATAGTTCATATGAATAAAACATTTCACTATTCAAGAGACTTTCATGCCTGTGATCTCAACTGTAAGATTCTCGTAGACAGAAACTATAAGTCCTTTGTGTAACAAACACATATACACACATATATAACATGCACATACATGGCCACATACACACACATGCACATATGCACACATAACATACATACACACATTTATACACACAGTCTTTGCACAGGGAGAAGATCCATCCTAACCTAAGTCATTGCTCTTACCTCTCATCCCTGAGACGGAGAGGCACAGGGATCACAGGGCAGAGCTGGGTAGATTCCAAGCCTACAGTCTGGGCCCAGAGTCCACACAAAGGTAAATGCCTCTGGTTTGCAAAAGATTTCATGTTGGGCCACAAATCAACACACCTTACTGATGGAGCTTCTCATGTTCTAGGAATAATTCATGATTCACATTATATGAATTCAATTCTACATTTTAGGAACACAGAGCCCTGGTATCTTCAAACAGGATGCCACAAACTTCTGGGTACTCTACGAAAGTAGTAATAATTAATTAACTAACTATTGTTATTATAAAGATATAATAATGGTGACTACCTTTTGTAAAGCAATTTCTATATACTAGGCAATACTCTAGACATTAAAATAGATGATAGTATTTAATCCTTACCATAGCCATGCAAAGTGAGATTACTGTTCCCATTTTAAACAAACAAAAACCATTGTCCTCGAGTCAATTTCAACTCATAGCAACCCTACAGGACATAGCAGAACTGCTCCATAGGGTTTCCAAGGCTGTAACATTTACAGAAGCAGACTGCCACATTTTTCTCTCACAGAGCAGCTGGTGGGTTTGAACCGCCAACCTTTGAGACTGATGGTCTACAATTATCCTTTTAGAGAAAAATTCGATAGGGCTAATAGCATCCTCAGTCACTGCATGCAACCACAGACACTCAAAATGAAAAAAACTGACCTGATCCCCACCTGAGCCCACAGAACAGCAGGTCTAAGCAGAGCTGGAAAATAGTACCTTCAAAGCTTCTGCCAATGAACTTGTGAGGGTGACATCACCATAAGCAGATGTACCAGGGGCATGAAAGGCACAGAGTTATAGAGCAAATTACTGCTTGGAGTATGAGAGTGTGCTGAAAAGAAAGTTGTTCTAGGTGCAAGCCCAATAGTATTTCTCTCTCCTCTGCATATTCACAGGGCAGTCCCCAAACAAAATGGTAGACACAAAAGATTAAAGTTGGATGGAGACTTAGGGACCACCTAGTTTAACCCTGTGTGTGGTGTCGTTACTTTTATTACTGTAATAATTAGGTCTGGGACACTTGGTGGTGGGGGGCATCTGAGGGAGTAGAGAGAGGAAGGCGATAGATTGAATTACTGACCCCGATTACTCACCCCTCACTGTACCACAGCCTTACCATGATCTCATTGTGGGCAGATTTACTTACCTATCCCTGGATTTGGGCTTGGATATGTGGTTTGTTTTGACCAGAAATATATGGGCAGTAGTGACAGTTTGCAATTCCTAGCCTAGGCCTCAAGAGGCCTTGAAGTTCTGCTTGTCCTTTTGCATCTCTGCCGTCGCCATGAGAATAACATTCTTTAGCTGGTCCTTCGGTCCAAGGAAGGTGAGAGCCATGTGGGGTAGAGCCACCCAACCTACCCACAGATCTGCAATGGGAAGCAGAGCATTCCCAGCCACTGGAGCCCAAAGAAGGTGGCCATCCAAGCCCAGTTTAAATCAGGCCAACCCCAGTCTACTCACACACTGTGAACTATAATGAATAGTTGTGGTTTTAAGCCACTGTGTTTTGAGGTACAGTAATATGTAGCAATAGCTAACCCATACAGGAAGAGTAAGAAGGAGGTAGCATCTTCAATCTTCCCCAGCTCCGCCATTTTGCAAGGGTCAGCCTTGCCATTCCTTTTGTGGTGCAGGGTGGAAAGGGACCTATAGGCTTACTGATTGTTCAGACCTCCACCTGGACTCAAACTGATTCACCAGGAAAGACAACTCAAGGCCCTTCTGTGCCAGCTACAGTCTGTCACTGGTGGGAGCACTTCAGTGTTCCAACGTAAACTTTGCTCAGACAGGCTGCTTACTGAAGCATCTACCCTGAAAACCCAGACACAGGAAATAAGTTAAAATGAACCCAAGCAGCAAGTGGGGCCCATTGAAGGCAGTCTCCAATAGCACATGCTGCCACCCACAGCTGGGCATGGGCCGGGAGGAATTCCCTGAGAGCCTGGAGCAGGTACAGCTGCGTGCACCTAACTAGGGCACCGTGTACACGGCTCCTGCTTTCAGAAATAGAAATGACAAGATTTACCCCGAGCAGCAGCCAGTATATCCTCTCCCAAACAGAACATAGATCTTTTAAAGCCTCAGCGGGATTTATTATGGAGTTGCCCGTTAGCATCAACACACTGACGCCGGTGTCAGCATTTGCATCATGAGCCCCAGTTCTTAGTGTTTTATAACCCTGCAGTAACCCAGTAAGGCAGGCCCTCCAAGGGCCTTGCCCAGATTTTAGTCCATGTGCATTTGTCCCCAGAAAGGGCGATAAAAGACCCAGGGACACGTTAGTCTTTTACCATCCGTGGCATTTTGATCTACCCAAACTAAAACTAGGAGAATTGAAACCCAGTGGTTTGAGGCACAGTTGTGTTACCTTGATAAAAGCCTGGGACGCAATTGAGTAGCATTGTTGTTGCTGGCTGCCATCCAGTCAGTCCCAACTCATGGTAACTCCATGAGCAATGGAACAAAATGCTGCCCGGTCCTGCTCCATCCCCATGATCAGTTGTGGCTTGGACTCTTGCGATCCATAGGTTTTCAGATCAGTTGCGGGTTGGACTCTTGCGATCCATAGGTTTTCAGATCAGTTGCGGGTTGGACTCTTGCGATCCATAGGTTTTCATTGCTTGATTTCCGGAAGTCGATCACCAGGCCTCTCTTGTTAGTCCATCTTAAATCTGAAGGCGCTGCTGAAACCTGTTCAGCAGCACAACAACTCCCAAACCTTCACTGACAGAGGAGTGGTGACTGCCCATGTTGTGCGTTGGCAGGGTCTCCTGCCTAGATCCGAGAATTCTACCACTGAATCACCAATGCCTCATAATTTATTGGTACTATATACAAAATCAGGAGGCCTGGTTGTGCGATAGTTAAGTGCTTGGCTCCTAACTGAAAGCTTGGCAGTTCCAACATACCAGCCGCTCTCCGAAAAAAGACGTGGCAGTCTGCTTTGGTAAAAATTACAGCCTTGGAAACTCTATGGAGCAGTTCTACCCTATCCTATAGGGTCACCTTGAGTCAGAATCGACTCACTGCAGTGGTTAAGTGCTCGGCTGCTAACCCAAAGGTCGACGGTTCCAACCTACTAGCGGCTCAGCAGGAGAAAAGACCTGGTGATCTGCTCCCATAAGATTACAGCCTAGGAAACCCTGTGGGGCAGTTCTCCTCTGTCCTGTAGGGCTGCTATGAGTTGGAATCAACTCGATGGCACACAACAATGGCAACAACATATACAAAATAATACTTCCTCGGTAAATTTTTCTAATGGTTAAAATGGCCAATTTTTATTATACGTATTTCACGACAATAAATTTTTAAAAAAATAAAAATAGTAATACTTACTTCACCACCTATTGCAAGGATTGGATGAGATACCTTATGTGCCCCTCACGTAGTAGGTTCTCACTAAGCGCAAAGAGAACCTTAGGTGAAGAAGGAAAGCCTTCCAGGGAAGTCAGAAGGCGAGGGGAGCCCAGTGCATTGTGGGCTGTTTTGCCTCCCCCATTGCCATGGGTACTTGCTGCTGCCAGAGGCAAGATATCAAGAAGAGTTGGGGGTTTTCAGCATTCCCAGCTGGGAGAGTGCAGACTGTGGCACCTTTCCTCTTGCCCAGATTTAAATTAAAGTATGAAATTTGCATTCAGTCCCCTCAGGGCCTGGCTCAGTGACCTAAGCCTCAGGTTTGAAATACTTCAGCTCCAGGGAACTACAGGTTCAAATCCCAGGAGGATTTCTGCTAGGCCTGGCATCCTTCTGAGACAGATCATTTGAATAAATGCAATTTAGTGAAGGCAGACCTTTCAGCAGAGGCCTCTGGAAAGGAGAGATGGAGGCCCTGGGGGAGGGCATGGGGGTCAGAGTTCTGTCAGGGTTTTCCCATTGTCTTTGCCAGATGTCAAGCAGCCACTTAAAACTTTGGGGAAACCAGAGAAAGCTCACAGAGTGCCCCTGTGCCAGGGCCTAGCCCCCTACTGTGTTTATTGTGACTCTTAGGTCAATTGCTTTTTTCCCACCTCTCGCTGCCCTTCAAGTGGGTGCATTTTAACAATGCGATTGCTTCTGCCTAAATTCTTTTCCCAATCTGAAGGTGAGTCTATTTCCCTCTAAGCCACAACCAATAGGAGTGATAGTTTAGTACAATGGTTAAAGCTATAGATCCCCAAATCAGATGATCAGTGTATAGGTTGGTTTCTCTGAGTCCCACCTATGTGGCCTGGGGCATATTCTATGGCCTACACCACAAAGTATGACTTGCCTCCGCATTTTTAAAAACATCCCAATGTCATAGACTCTAAGGCATTGCCACACTACCCAGCTGTCCTGAGCTTGAGGATTCATAGACAAAGGGGTCTCCAAGAAAGCTCCCAGTAGCCCTCTCATTCCCCAAGCAGGGACAGCAAAGAAACATCAGAGTGATCAAAGGCATCATAACATTTGAGACATACACCTAAAATCCACTCAGGTGTACTCCTTAAACTTCCCAAAGTTCCCCACAGGCCAAGAGAATTTGTATGGCTTTTTAGGAGCCATTGCTCTTAGGACTCTGATCTACAGAGGAAAAGTATAAAAAGCTATGGAGAGACACCAAGACCAAGAGCGAGATAGAGGGGCCCCCATCTCAAGCTGGATTCCCCAAGAGGCAGACTCTGGACAGAGATTTTTACTAGGGACTGCTCTTGGGATCAACACATGTAGAAGGGAAGGGAAGGGAAGGGAAGGAGATTGGGTTGGGCAAAAACAGAAGCTGGATTGATACAGTCTCAGCAGAGTCCTCAGCTGACCCTACAGGGAACTCTGGAGCTAGCGTGGCTCTTCTGAGTTGTCCCAAAGTGACAGTCTGCTTTGGTAAAGATTACAGCCCTGGAAAACTTATGAATCAGTTCTACCCTATCCTATAGGGTCTCTCTGAGTCATAATCAACTCACTGACAATGAGGAGCCAGGCCTTTACACCTCATGTCCATCAGTCATTGGACATGGGCTGCTCCTGGGAAGGGGCCTCGCTCTGGGTGAGGTGGCTCTTTCGGCAAGACAATTCCCAGAGTGCTGACAGCCAAGGGGTCTCTCTCCACAGCATGGCCAGAAGCTGAGGGAATCAGTCTGTGGGTCTTTAAGGGGGATCAGGCAACACATCACAGTGTCTACCATAGGCTCCCACAAAGACCATCTCTTATTTAGTAGAAATATCACTCATCATGTTTGGGGGCCAGAGATCTTTCATAATTAGTACAATTAAAAGAAGGGCTTTCATTTTGGTCATCGATACTCCCAGGCCTAACTCTGCCACTGAATCTAAGACTGGGCACCAGTCACTCAATTCAGTGACAGAGGGAAGATGTCAAATTGTAGAGTCTTAGAGTTGGAAGAAGTGCCTGGGTGGCATAAATGGTTAAGTACCCAAAAGGTTCAAATCCACCCAGAGGTGTCTCAGAAGAAAGGCGTGGTGATCTACTTCTGAAAGTTCACAGCCATAGAAAACTCTACGAATCCCAATCCTAGGTATATACCCAAAAGAAGAGAAAGCAGAAACACAAACAGAAACCTGTACATCAATGTTCATCAACAGATGAATGGATAAACAAAATGTAGTATATATATACAATGGAATATTACTCAGCCGTAAGAGAAATGAAGTCTTGATACATGCTACAAGATGGATGAATCTTGAAAACATTAAGCTGAGCAAAATATGTCAGTCTCAAAAGGACAAATAAAGTATGATCTCACTTACATAAAATAAACAAATATATAGAAACTGAAGATTATTTGTAGTAGAGGGAGAGAGAGGGGTAAAGAAGAATTATTGCCTGGGGACATTGAGTTTATGTTCATGGTGGTGCAATAATTCTGAAAAGGATAGTGCTAATGATTGTACAAGAAGAAGGAAGGTAATCAATGTCACTGGATTATACATGTAGAAATTGCTGAATTGGTGAATGTTTTGCTGTGCATATTTTCTTCACAATAAAACATTGAAAAAATAACCTTTGGAGTGCCCTTCTATTCTGAAACACGTGGGGTCACCATGAGTTGGAATCAACTTGATGGCAACTGGTTAGTGTCAGGAATCAAGAAGCCACCTGCTCGAACCCTCACCCAAAGCAAAGACCTCCACAGAGTCCCCACAAATGGTTCACCAGCTTCTGCTGGAGCGTTTCTAATGCCTGGGCTGGGACGAGTGTTCCCTCTGCCACAGGGTATGACATCGCTGTTTATGAAACAATTTTTCTTCATGTTAAGTTATTATCAACTTCCCCGTCAAGATCACTCATCACTCACAAAATAAATCCCTCTTTCATAGATCATCCTTCAGCTATTTGAAGTCAAATAATTCTGTTTCTTTCCATGTGCACAACCATGTGCCTCCTGAACATTTGTTCATTCATTTAACAAACGTTGCATTCATGCCAAGTGCTTTCATGTACATTTAATTATTCAGTCTTCATAAGGATAACAATGGTCAGCATTGTTATCCTTAGTTCTTGGCCTGAAAAATTAGGTGAGGTTTCACAGAAAAGCGGGCATCAGGGTTGGGTCTGGAAGAATGATTAGGAAGCATTCCAGGATGGGAGAGTAGGGCTTACTAACACGTGGAGCATGAGAACTTGGCATGTTTGGTGAAAGGTTGTGATATGGCTACAGCAGTGGTTCCTTAACAGGGGGAACTTTGCCTCCCAGGGGACACTTGGCGATGTCTGGAGACATTTTTGATTGTCATGACTGGGGAGGAGACTTGATACTGGCATCTAGGGGGTTGAGGCTAGGGATGCTGCTAAACATCCTACAGTGCACAGGACAGCCTCCCACCACAGAGAATTATCTGGCCAAAAATATCAATACTGCCAAGGTGGAAAACCCCTAGGCTAGAGCTTGGAGTTAACAGGGAGGGTGAAGGGGTAAATTGGGACTAGATTCAAAAGAATCACGCTTAGATGTTTAGTATCATCCCGTTACCTGCAAGATTCCAAAGTCTAGCTTTGGTAAGCAGGAAATGGAAGAATGATCCAGAGTGAGCCAAGTCTGGGATCAGGGAGATTGTTTACAAGACTGTTGGCATTGTCCATTCATTCATTCTTTCATTATCATTTATTAAATAATTAAAGAACATCTATTATATTCTGGGCTTAGTATTAGTCACTGGGATGTAATAATGAATAAAATAAACCCAGTCCCTGCCCTTGGGATTTTTACAGTCTAGTGAAAGAGAGAGATGCCATTTTAATAAGCCCACAAATACAATATGTAACCACAGGCTGACAGGTGTGATGAGCAGGGAAGCTACCAGAATATTTGATAATGAGACTTGAAGGTGTCCAAAGAGAAAAGAGGTTTAAGAAAGATGAAGAGTTCAGGCAAGAGTGAGTCTTTACTGGGTAAAGCAAAAAAGATGGTGAACTTGACTCAAGATAAATTTTGAAGGTAGACACCACAGGACTTCATAGGCTTTGTTGTCAGAGATGAGGGGAAGAAATCGGGAACCTTGCCGGGATTCTGATTCCAGGCACTGGACTTGAGGTGGTGGCCGTAAGCAAGACGGGGAATGTCAGAAAAAGGACACACTAGGCTCTCAGAGTGGTGCCATTGGGATCTGCTGAGATGACTTCCCAGCCTGCAAAAGCTACTAGCACTCTTTGGACCCACGGACACACTGAAGTAATCCAGTGGCAAGCCATTTGTTGGAGCCACCTTTTCCCATCTCATTGCTGGAAGAGCCCTTAAAGATGAAGTGCAAGTCCATTTTACAGATGAAGTCCCTGTCATGGATTGAATTGTGTCCCCCAAAAATCTTTGTCAACTTGGCTAAGTCATGATTCCAAGTATTGTACAATTGTGTGTTGTAAATGCTATCACCATGATGTAATAAAATGGATTAGCGACAGTTATATTGATGAGGTCTACAAGATTAGATAGTGTCTTAAGCCAATCTCTTTTGAGATATAAAAGAGAGATGTGAGCAGAGAGACAAGGGGACCTCATATCACCAAGAAAGCAGTCCCAGGAGCAGAGTGAGCCCTTTGGACCTGAGGTTCCTGCTCTGCGATTCTCCCAGACCAAGGGAAGACTGATGCATCACGAGGACCTTTCTCCAGAGCCGACAGAGAGAGAAAGCCTTCCCCTGGAGCTGACGCCTTGAATTTGGACTTGTAGCCTACTAAACTGTGAAAGAATAAATTTCTCTTTGTTAAAAGCCATTCACTTGTGGTATTTCTGTTATAGCAGCACTAGATGACTAAAACAGTCGCCAAGATGACAAGTGACTTGGTGACTTTCCAGAGATCACCCAGCTGGTTAACGTTTCACCAAGCTAGTCAAAAAAATCACATTCTGACCACAAAAGAATTAAAGCAAATGCAAAGCCCTATCTTCCATCCCTCTCTCCCAAAATTTCACATTTCTACCACAAATTAACAGAGCCCTGGTGGCTCAACGGCCAAGAGCTTGGTTGCTAACTGCAGCTCTGCAGGGGAAAGACCTGGCAATCTGCTCCCGTAATGATTACTGCCAAGAAAAATCTATGCAGAAGATCTTCTCTATTACATGGGGTCACTATGAGTCCAAAAATTGACTCGATGGCATCTAACAACAACAACACCCCAAATTAGGGGGCAGTGGTAGTTCATTGGTAGAATTCTTGTCCATGCAGGAGATAGGGGTTCAATTTCTGGCCAAAGCACCTCATCTGCAGCCACCACCCATCTGTCACTGGAGGCTTGCATGTTGCTATGATGTTGAATAGGTTTCAGCAGAGCTTCTAGGCAAAGACAGACTAGGAAGAAAGGCCTGGAGAGCTACTTCTGAAAATTAGCCAATGAAAACCCTACGGATCACAGCAGTTTTATCTGCAATGAATGATGGAAATGACACAGGACTGGCCAGCATTTTGTTCCATTGTGCATGGGGTCGACATGAGGTGAGGGCCAACTCAACAGCACCTAACAACCACAACACCAGCGCTCCAAATTGTGGTGTCCTTGATCACTTCTCTGGTGGTGTAGTGGTTAAGAGCTACAGCTGCTAACCAAAAGGTCAGCAGTTCAAATCCATCAGGCTCTCCTTGGAAACTCTATGGGGCAGTTCTACTCTGTCCTATAGAGTCACTATGAGTTGGAATCAACTCGACGGCAACGGGTTTGGTTTTGGCTTATGGGTGACCAGTTCTCTAGCCAGGGCTGCTTGGGTTTAATTGATTTGGAAGCATCTCATCCCTGCTTTGCTTCCTTCCCCAGTAGTGAGGTCACATGGGAGAATATGGGGGTTCTCTGGGAGGCTGAAGTTTGTCCAGGAAGTAAAGACAAGGTCAGGGTGAGGCCTAGGTGTTCCACCAGTGAGAGGGCCAGACAGCAGGCCCGCCTCCTCAGGTAGTATGGCAGAGTGGGAAAATGAGGCCGACTTCACCTCGACTGATGCCCAGAGATACAGAATCTCACTAGGTCTTTGCTTGTCTAACCAGCTGTTAAGCAGGACTCTTTCTAACTCCCAGCGTTGCCTGAGGCCCTAAAACCGAAAACAATAGTTGCCTAAAACCCCAACATTCTAGAGTGAGATGTTGGCTCCTCTAGCAAAGAGCCTTCTCTATTCAATAGCGTGGAAGCGGTGGTGGGTGAATGCTGGGGAACTAGTTTGGGGTTAGCAGTCATGAAGTTGAAGTAGCTGATAGGAAAGATTTCTTTAGAGAAAGTTGCAAGCGAGGGGGTCCTCAAGAAAAGCACTCTGGGGGAGTTTGATCTGTGTCTCCTGGAATCAGGGACGATGCAGGGACTGTTACCTGGCTCAGAAATTTAAGATGGCTGAGCCAGGAGGCAAAGCTTTGGCTGGGTAAGCCAGAGCTGCTTCTTGGGCCAGATGGGCCCTAGAAATGGTGCCAGGCCTACAGAGAGGCAGGACAGAGGAGGGAACTCCAACAAAGAGGCGGGCTTCTGGAAACCAAAGAGGTGGAAGGAAGCTCACTGGAGAAGGCATCGCCCACAGCAAAATTACTACAAACAGGAGATCCCTAGAGATGGGGGTTGAACCCTGGTGGCACAGTGGTTAAGCAGTCGGCTGCTAACGGAAAGGTTGGCAGTTGGAACCACCAACCACTCCATGGGATAAAGAGGTGGCAATCTGCACCTGTAAAGACTGCAGTCTTAGAAACCCTATGGGGCAGTTCTACTCTGTCCTATAGGGTTGCTATGAGTTGGAATCAACTCGACGGCACCGAGTTTAGTTTGGTTTTGGCAGGAATGGGAGTGAGGTCTCCAAACAACCCAGAGTAGCATCAATTTGGGCATGCAACATGGGGACATTGGTGGTTTGGTGTTAGAATTCTCATCTTCATACGTGAGACCCGGGCTCCACTCCTGACCTGAACCTCATGCAAAGCCACTACCTGCCCATCATTGGAGGGTTGCATGTTGCTCTGATACTGAACAGGTTTCAGCCTAGCTTCCAGACTAACATGGACTAGGAAGAAAGCCCTGGTGATTTACTTCTGAAAAATCAGTCAATGAAAACTCTTGAGATCACAATCGTTCAACCCACAAGTGATCATGGGGATGGTGCAGGACTGGGCAGTGTTTCCTTCCATTGTGCATGGGGTCACCATGAGTTGGGGGTCAACTTTTAGGGAGCCAACAGCAACAACAACAGGCATGCATCAGCAAAGGGCCCTGGGCCGGATTACAACCTCACCATCAGGTTTTGCACGGTTTTTCTTAAATGCCCCCAGTCCCCTAGGCTGGACCCTGAAAGGGCCCAAAAGAACAGTAGCAGCGTCAGTAAGGGAGGAGGTGGAACGAGGAAGAGGCACCTTCCCCACTGCAGACCTTCAAGATCAAATCAGGCCCACGCTGTGTGTGTGTGTGTGTGTGTGTGTGTGTGTGTGTGTCTGTTAGGGGCTGTCATAAGCAGGCAGGGGCAAAGATTTTAAATATATAAATAAGTAGAGCTTTGATCTGGATGTACTGGATCTTTAATGTTTTGGATAAATAAACTTCTTGAATAATAAAACTGAACTTGAGTGAGAAAACTGTGTGACCATCTAGAGATATGAGAGGAAGAACCAGGCTATAGTGCATGTATTTTCAATTTTTGGTGAAAATACACACAGCAAAACCTACTCCCATCCCACAGTTTCTAGCAATAATGATCAGTGACACTGGTTAAATTCTTCACGTTATGTCAACATTCTCTTTACTTCTGTTCTAGTTGTTTCATTTCCATTTACTTAATCTCCTTGCCCCCTAACCTTTTCATCTATACTTTAAAATAGCTGTTGACCCTTTGGTATTATACAGACAATTTTTTAAAAGTAGCACAATATTCAAGGGTGACAATCTTTACTCTTCAGGCTAAATTGTTATTTAGTTTAAAGGTGAATTTAGGGGATAGTTTCAACTAAGGTTTGAAGAATAACTCAGGGCCATAGCCTTGGGTACTCAATAGGTCCAATAATTCTGGAATCTTTAAGAATTTGAAGTTCTGTTTCACATTTTTCTCTCTTTTATCCCGATTTCTCTGTTATGTTCCTGATACAGAACATTTAGTAGTGGTAGCCAGGCGCCATCTAGTTCTGGTTTCAATGTGGAGGAGGTAATGGTTCATCTAGACAATTAGTCCTACAGTCAAGTTCCTTCTCTGATTCTCGGGTTTTCTTCTTTCTCTTTTGTTCCAGACAAGTAAAGACCATTAGTTGTATCTTAGATGGCTGCTCTTAAGTTTTTAAGACCCTAGACACTACTCACCATAGCAGGAGGCAGAAAATAAACTTTAAAAACTGTATTATGCAGTTGACTAGATTGTCCCATGAGACCACAGCCCCCAAACCAAGAGAACTAATCCCATGAGGTAAACTGGTTATGTCTAATTAGCATCAGCATCTATAGTAGCCCCCCCCCTTTTTTTTTGGCTGTTATCATTGTTGCATGTGCAGTGGTTAAGAGCTTGGCTGCTAACCAAAGGTCAGCAGTTCGAATCCACCAGCCGCTCTTTGGAAACCCTATGGGGCAGTTCTACTCTGTCCTATAGGGTCGCTATGAGTCGGAATCAACTCAACGGCAACAGGTTTGGTTTTTTGTTGCATATAGCACAGATTTCAAGGTGCTTGTACTAAGTTACCAAAATCAGCTTAGTCAGTAAACTGGTTGCATTTATTCAAAGAAGCTGTTGGGCCACAGCCTCCTTCTGGGAGGACCTGGTGAGGGGCTGGAGCAGTGGTGAGAAAGAGGAGCAGTTCCAGAGTCAGAAGGAACAGGCCCCACGTCTGGTACACATTGTGGCCTCACTAGGACCAGGGAGCCTGCCAACAAGCCATGTCACTGGGCCTTTTGATGATGAAGGTGAGGAATGAGATGAGAAACCAGGGCTGTGCCCTCCAGAAAGAAAATCTCTGGCCTCAGAACAGAGCCCTTGACCCTGGGAGAGCCCGCCCCACCCTGCCCCGGGCCTCTGTGACTGCATCGAGGTCCCAACAGGAGGCTCAGCCACAGGTTCACCGCCCGGCCAGGATATTCGCCTTTCCTCCCTTCCCACATACAGATCAGCGAGTGGAAATGGCCTTTCTTCCCCCTAGTGCTGATGAGAATTTGTTGGCAGTGAGCCTTTCAGCGTACATTTCCTTCCCAGGGAAGCTGATGCCTTCACAAATGAATTCCTTGCCTTGACTCTGAGAATAGCTGCTGCGTCTCTCCTCATTGAGGCCCCATCCGTTCTGGATCCTGTGAGAACAATGCCTGCAGCCACTTTCGTCCCAACAAAGCAGGAACCAACCAGCTTAGCGCTCAAGGAATGAGTGGACATGTGTGGAAAATCCCCCTCTGGCCCAGCAGGACCCTTGGCTGCCTGAGTCAGGGAAAGGTCTTAGATTGGGGAGGTCAGGATGTGGAGGGGAGTGAGCAAGGCTAGTGATCGGACACATACAGTCATCCAACAGTATCTCCTACTGAAAGTCCAAAGAAACAAAACCAAACCCGTTTCCATCAAGTCGATTCTGACTCATGGCAACCCCGTCCATATGTGTCAGAGTAGAACTGTGTTCCATAGAGTTTTTAATGGCTGATTTTTTGGAAGTAGATTGTCAGACTTTTCTTTCAAGATGTCTCTGGGTATACTTGAGCCTCCAGCCTTTGGGTTAGTAGTTGTCTTCAGTTGGGTTCTCTACAGAAGTAAAACCAGTAAAGCACATAAATACATACGGAAAGAGATTTCTAATAAGGAAATGGCTCATGCAGTTGTAGAGACTGGAGTCCATGGGTCAGGCTGGAGGCTTCTCCTGATTCACATAGCCACAGGGGCTGGTGAACTCAAGATGGACAAGTCAGACAGCAGGGCTCTGGCTCACAGGCTGTGAAGACCGACAAATCCCAAGATTGGCAGGCAAGATGGCAGGTAAGCTACTAGTTCAAGTTCCAAGAACCGGAAATCAGAAGTCAGCTGCATGATCCAGATTTAGCAAAGCCCACGAGCCTTGCCAGAAAGTCCTCCTATATTGGATGCAGTCCACACCCCCAAGGAAATTCCCTTTGAACTGACTGGCTACTCACAGTAGATCCCTTCATAGAGATGATCGCATTACATAAATCTCATCATGGAGGTGATCACATCATTATATGACTGCCAAATTATATCATAACTGCCATACCAATGAGAATCAGCCAAGTTGACACAGAACCTTAATGATCACAGTAGCCAAGAGCCTTGACTGGTTGCATCACCCAGGGACTCCGAAAGTCCAAAGGGAGTCTCTAATTCTGATCAGCAGTGTGAACATGGAAAGGTGACTTTGATTTCTGAATCTCAATCCCTTCATCTATAAAATGGCAGGAGTTGTTTTCTTATTTAATATTTAAAAAGTATGGAAGTGGAAAAGTATAGAAATGACCTAGATCAGTGTAGGCACATGGTACATCTTCAGTAAGTGTTAGCTAGCTTAAAAACAAACCACATGCCTCTGGGGAACCTTCCCTGGCCCCTCACTTTATGTGCTTGCCTGTCCTCTCTTTACCTCACTGGGTGTTCTCCAAAGGCCATGTGTGAGAGGTAGAAAAACAGCCCATGGCCAAGTTCGGGGTGTTGTCAGCGCAGACTGCTCTGGCAAGCCAGACACCGATAGACACATAGTCCAAGGGCTGGACATTATTCCTGGAGATTCACAATCAACTTTCTCTAATATCCAGTTATGGTGACTTAAACCATGTATAGTCACATATGACCCACGGGTAAGCCAGGCTGCCAATGTGTTGATATCAAGGGGAGAGGAAGAGATGGTTTCTTTCTAGCACCAGGAGTGCTCACATTCCGTGCCCAAGATGTGATGTCCCCAGTTCAGAAGTTCTCCCTGGACAGGGAACCACACTACCTGTGCTTCCTCAGGGTGCCCATCTTTCTGAGTTTCATTGCAGGTTGGTCTCCCGCATGCCTTGATCAGATATGTTAATATCACTGGTTAAGCCGCTATGAAGTAGATGTTTCTATGGGTCTGGGGAGACCACAGGATCCTCTCATTATGTGCTGATTTAATTAGTTTAGCTTTCACAGCCTCCAACTGACCGAGTGGCTGGGAACACTGTACATGGTCCTAGTCTCCTAAGACCTAAGCTCATCCCCCCGTCAGCTTCTTAGAAGGCCTCTGTGCAAAAGTAGTCTACAGCCCACTAGAAGGGGCTGTTGTGGCCCTTGAGTCAGACATGAAAATAACACCATATCAATGTCTAGAGAAATGTACCTCTGGTTTCTTTTAAGCTTTTATTCCACGTGAGCTATAGCTGAGGAAGGACAAAGGGGCCAACTAAGGGTAAGAATTAGGGGGACCAGGGAGAGCTGTCATAGAAGAATGTAAGGGCATGAAGACAGGAATTTAGATCAGAGGCTGCTCAGAGTGGGTAAGGTTGGGGTTAGACTGTGCATCTTGCCAACTTGCATGACAGTCAAGTTCTGGGCCATGAGGCATTTTTGTGTCTTTGTTGTTACGTCTTGGTCCCTGAATAGGAACTCCAACTACCAGATTCCCCTCCCACTAGGCTTCCCAAGATTGGGACCAATAGGCTTTGGGGCTTCGGCTGGCACGCAGCACGGGCCCAGGTTGCTGTTTAGCAACAGAAACCTGGCAGGTGTGGTTTCCTGGCCAGTGGTAACAGGAGTGAATGTCACCATGCGTAGCATTCCTGAACACCTCAAGAGTTCAAGAATTGGCTCATAAGCCATTACCAACCAATAAAAACTAACAGGAAGCTCACTGTAACCCCTAACAAATGTGGGTGCATGCAGAGTCTCAGTGAAGAAAAAGACTAGAGAAGTCCAGATGCTATAGTAAAGACAGACTGGTCCATGTACTACTTCAAGTTCTGACAACCTTCTGCTTTCAGTCTGTGTGGACCCCTCCAATAAACACTTCTTTTCTGAGGTATTATGGATTGAATTGTGTCCCCCCACCTCCAAATATGTGTTGGAATCCTAATGCCTATACCTGTGGAAAGGGGCCCTGGTGGTGCAGTGGTTAAGTTCTTGGTTGCTAACTGAAAGATGGGCGGTTGGAATGCACCGTAGAACCATGTGGCATTCTGCTCCCATAAAGATTACAGCCTTGAAAACCCTACGAGACAGTTCTACTCTGTCCTATGAGGTTGCTATGAATCAAAATCAACTTGAGGGCACACAACAACATACCTATGGATGCAATCCTGTTTGGAAATAGGATTTTTGTTATGTTAGTAAAGCCATATCACTGCAGGGTGTGTCCTAACCCTAATGTGTAAAGAGCAGATTAGACACTGAGGGAAGATGGATGCCATGTAAGGATCCCCAAGGAACCAAGGGACACCTGGGGTTACCAACAGGAAGGAATCAGTATGGCTGAGAATTCCTTGAACACAGGACAGATTCTCATTGCTTTTGCGCTACGAGCTGTGCTCTTTGTTTGGGAATCAAATGCCTCCATTTATTAAGCCCCTCCTCTCTCCCAGGGCCTGAAAGGTAGGCCCCTTTTACATATTATATTTTTCAGTCCTCACAAGAACTAGGTGGGGTAGATATTATTTGCTCCGTTTTGTAGATGAGGAAACAGGTCCTCAAAGTGGTTTTGAGAAAAAAACCCATGGCTGGAACCCTCATACGTTGCTAGTGGGAATGTAAAATGGCGCAACCACTTTGGAAGAGAGTTGGCAGTTCCTCAGAAAGTTAAACATAGAGTTATCCTATGACCTAGCAATTCCACTCTTAGGTATGTATCCAAGATAACTGAAAATTTATGTTCACACCAAAATTTGTACATGGATGTTCATAGCAGAGTTATTCACAACAACCAGAAAATTGAAACAACCCGATGTCCATCAATTAATAATAATAATGTGTTACAACATGGATGAACCTTGAAAACATTATGCTCTTTGAGTGAAAGAAGCCAGACACAAAAGATGACATACTGTATGATTCCATTTCTATGAAATGCCCAGAACAGGCAAATTTATAGAGATAGAACATAGATTTGTGGTTGCCTAGGTCAGGGGATGGGAAGAAATAGGGAGTGATTGCTAATGGGCATGGGTTTCTTTTTGAAATGATGAAAATGTTCTAAAGTCAGATCATGGAGATGGTTGCACAGTTCTATAAAATATACTAGGACTATTTAATTGTATGATCTAAAGCAGTGAATTTATGGTATGGAAATTACATCTCAATAAAGCTGTTCTGAAAGAAAAAAAAAAAAAAGAACAAAAAGATGAGTGGATAACCCCTAATGTATACCCTTGCCTGCAAAGTAACTTTTGACTTGACTGTTTGGAGCTGCTTTTCCCCCAGGTAGAGGAAGACCAAGGTTATCTCTGTGTCCTGGTAGAAAGCACAGAGCTCTGGTAGCAGGCAGACCTGGACTTGTACGACCTTGAGGAAGTTACTTAGCCCTTCTGTGCCAATTTGTAAGACTTTTATGAAGATGAAATAGGATGATATATGCCACGAGCACCTGTACATACTTATAATTGAGTGTATATCAATTGTGCTTCCCATTTTTTAGAAGGCAGGTTCATAAGCCAGGGTCCCAGCCCTGAAAAGAGATGTGAGCATAAGGCACGTGACCAGAACAGGAATTTAGGAATAAGGATAAAGCTGGAGCTCCTCGGGCTCGGTAACAACTCTAAAATTCATGATTACCAATAATCGAGGTAGTGATGCTGAGCCCCAGGCTGGTGGAACACCTCTTTGGCCTGGTCAGACCTAACTCTGCAATTTAGGGAAGCCTTGAGAAGGCTGTGAAACCTCCAGCTGGTGGAAGTAGGGGACTTCAGAGGCAAGGATGAAAGGTGAGACACGTTTAAAGCAAGCAACAGAGAGACATGAGTAATCCCAGTCCTTTAAAGATTTTCCACATTCCAGATGGCAATTTGAGTTAGTAAAGACCTATTTCACTACTGAGAAATGGTCACAAAGATACCCGTATGGAAATGAGAAAGAAGTTGGCCCTATTTAGATTATCTACAGCTTCTCAAATTTTCATTCATGTTATTTATCCCCATAGAGTCCCACTCCCAAATCCAACTTGGCCCCAGAATACGCCTTTTCCCTGGGATCTTAGAAGGAAAAAGAGGAAACTGTTGACCTCTACATTCAGGCAACAAGCTCTGCTAATCCTCCATCTTCTACAATGTCTTTAGCACTTGTTTTTTATTGAGAGAGAGATAGGGAAAGAAGAAAAAAACATACATAAGTTAAAACCTGGGCTCCTGATTGTCAATTCAGCCAGCCCACTTAAGGTTCAAGAAGAGTACCATGCTTAGTGATATGAAACCAAAAAACCCATTGCCATCGAGTCGATTCCAACTCATAGAGAACCTATAGGACAGAGTAGAACTGCCCCATAGGGTTCCCAACGCTGTAATCTTTACAGAGGCAGACAGCCACATCTTTCTCCCACAGAGCAGCTGGTGGGTTTGAACTGCCAACCTTTCTGTTAGCAGCCAAGCCCTTAACCACTGTGCCACCAAGTCTCCTTAATTAGTGATATAGGAGATAGAAATATAGATTACAGCAAGTACCTATAGATTACTGTGGTGATGGAACAAGATGGTGACTTGGTTGAACAAAATGAAGATTTGGAGTTAGGTACAAGTAGGTCTATGTGTGAAATCTCTTTAAACCTCAAACATCAACCTCAAAAAGCTGTAATGAAATAATCACGTGTAAAATGCTCAATGCAGTGTCTGGCATTAGTGGCCCTCAATAAATGGTAGGAAAAGTCGATATTAAGTGAAGCACTTTGCACAGTATTAGCACAGCTAATGTGATGTAGATCCTGCACCACATGGTTTCCCTGGAATGGGGGTAGGCAGTCAGAACGCCAGGACTTGATGGGGAAGAGGCCAGGTGCAGGCCAAAGCACTGGATGGCCTAGAAAACCCACATAAAACAAGGCAGAAGGGAGCTGTTGGACACGCAGGCGGCCCAGTCTGTGACTTCACGCCTAAGGCAATTTTGGCTTCAGACCCCAGAACTGAGGCAGTTTCTATCTCAGTTGGAAGCTTCCCTTGGGGCAAACACCATACTCCAGAGTCTCTCAGAAGGAAGCCAGGTGCTCCATCATGATGAACTGGTCAACCTGTCAGGAGGCAGGAATCTGAGGTCACAGATGGGAGCACATCCTGACACATGCACTTATAAACATGCCAACACCCAAAAACACCCCTTGTCATTGAGTCAATTCCAACTCATGGCGACCCTATGTGTTACAGAGTAGAACTGAGCTCCATAGGGTTTTCTTGGCTGTAATCTTTTTTTTTTTTTCAATTGTGCTTTAAGTGAAAGTTTACAGTTCAAGTCAACTTCTCATACAAAAATTTATACACACATTGTTATGTGACCCTAGTTACTCTCCCTACAATGTGACAGTACCTTCCTCATTTCCACCCCGGATTTCCCGTGTCCATTCAGCCAGCTCCTGTCCCTTTCTGCCTTCTCATCTCACCTCTGGACAGGAGCTGCCTGTTTAGTTTCATGTGTCTACTTGAGCTAAGAAGCACACTCCTCACGAGTATCATTTTATGTCTTATAGTCCAATCTAATCTTTGTACGAAGAGTTGACTTTGGGAATGGTGTCAGTTCTGGGCTAACAGAGATTCTGGGGGCCATGTCTTCTGGGGTCCCTCCAGTCTCAGTCAGACCATTAAGTCTAGTCTTTTTACTAGAATTTGAGTTCTACACCCCACTTTTCTCCTGCTTCATCAGGGACTACCTGTTGTGTTCCCTGTCAGGGAGGTCATTGTGGTAGCTGGGCACCATCTAGTTCTTCTGGTCTCGGGCCAATAGAGTCTCTGGTTTATGTGGCCCTTTCTGTCTCTTGGGCTAATATTTTCCTTGTATCTTTGGTGTTCTTCATTCTCATTTGCTCCAGGTGGGTTGGGACCAATTGATGCATCTTAGATGGCCACTCACTAGCTTTTAAGACCCCGGATGCTTGGCTGTAATCTTTACAGAAGTAGATCACCAGGCCTTTCTTCCACTGAGGCACTGGGTAGGTTCAAACTGCCAACTTTTTGGTTAGCAGCCCAGCCCAAGCCGTTAGCACCACCGAGGGACCTCTTACAAATATGAAAGGGGACTAAGTGCCCAACAGTGACTAGCAATATTTGATCTCACTTGGTAGCAGCTTCTCCATCCAGCTCCATTCCAAAAGTCCAGAATTCTGCATGGTACATAGAAATGCAGTGGTTTGGAACAATTCACCACCCTACTCTTTTCCTGTCTCAGTCTGAGGCTTCTACTAACTCTTAGATTCAATAATAAAGAAAGAAGCCACTGTTTACACCCGGAGTCCTTTGAGCATACTGTTCCTGCCTCAGTGGGTTGCAGATTTTCCACAGAGAAAAAAAGACAGTCATTTTTATTAACCCTCTTTGTGGTTCTCACTTTTTTCCCCAACTTCTATGCTGATAAGCTTTTCTCCCTACAGTTGCACACATTCATCCCAGAAGCCATACAGGAGAGGTTTTTGTATCTAGGCAAAAGGTACCTGTGAGGGGCAATAATGGCGGTGGTGGAGTAGCGTAGGATGAGGATCAGGGAAAACATCTTTTTCACAAAAAGTGATTCTCACCAGAGCCTTAAAGGTGATGAGAAGAAAATGGTGCGTGTTTCTTCAGGTAGGCTCAGGATGATAACCAGGAGACCAGAAAAGGGAGCAAAGCAAAATAAGCCAGGGGAGCCAGAAAATGGAGTGACCCAGAAAAATGGTTAAAGAAAAAAGTAGTGTAAACTGAACCTCATGAAGGTGTAAGCCTGGGTTAAAAATAATTTATTGATTAGTTAATATAAGCACATGGTATAAAATTCTAAAGATAAAAGTGAAAAGTAAGTCTCTTTCCCACCCTTGTATCCTAACCAAGCATATCCCATCTCTGGAAGTAAACATTATTAACAATTTGTGTATATTCTCTGAAAGAGAGTTTATATATCTTTAAGCATATACATATATATAAAATCTTCCTCAGGCTTTGACTGATAGTCTACTGTACATACCATCTTGATTTGCTTTTTTCCGCTTAACAGCATATCTTGGAAACTATTCAATAGATCTAATTATTTACAATTAAGTATATTTATATGATTCTTATTTACCTACTTTAAAAAGTTCAGAAATCAGTGTATTTACCTTCTTTTTCCCTTCCAAAACATCACACCTGGGTGAAATACATTGAAATGGTTTATGATACTTACATCTTATATTAGAACCATAATTTCCACAGGTATTTTAATTCTTAATCCTATAGTTGAATGGATTCAATACTCAGCACCATTCCTTTTGCTAAAATTTCTCCAGTGATTTCTTGGTTGACCAAAGTTTGCCTTCTTGTAGTTTCTTCAAGAAATGGTCAACTGAGCTCTATTCCCTGAGGTCTTACATGCTCGAAAATGTATGTCTTCTGCTTTTGTACTTGATCAACAAATTTGCTGGGTATAAACTTCTTGAGTTCCTCACATTTTCTTTCCATGACTTGGAAAACTATTGACCATTGCTGTGGACACGTTTAATTTCAGCCTAATTTTTTTCCTCCTTGTTAGGATGCTTACAGGATCCTCTCTTTATCTTTGAAATCTAGTTACTTTTTACTATGATTTGTCTTAGTTTTTATGCTTAGTGTATAAATTTTTCTTGGGACATGGTATGCCCTTTCAGAGTGTAAATTCAAATCTTTCATTTCTGTAAATATTCCTCCAAAATACATTTGAGTTCTTGTTCTCTTCTACTTGCTTGGTTCTTTTCTATACGATTACCATTTACAATTCTCATTGGACTGATTTCCCTATTATTTTTCAAACTATTCTTCATTTCCAACTGATTTTGCTTGCTTTTCAATGCTTTCCTTTGTATCCTTTTTGTATTTTCATCCGTGCTTATTCCCTTTTATGCTGATTCCAATATGGGCTTCATCTCTCTTTGTCTTCTCCCTGGACTCTCCCAGCTCATGGACAGGG
The DNA here is from genome assembly GCF_000243295.1 of Trichechus manatus latirostris. NCBI lineage: Eukaryota > Metazoa > Chordata > Mammalia > Sirenia > Trichechidae > Trichechus > Trichechus manatus. The sequence goes on from NW_004443965.1 coordinate 21,975,964, forward strand.
TTGCATAGTAGGTAAAGTGAGAACTCTGAAGTCAGGGTTTGAATCCACTTACCAGACCATAATCCTGATACCTCATCTATAAAATGAGTATAATGAGAGCACCTACCTTATAGAGCTGATGTGAGGATTGATAAGTTAATACAGAAAAGCACTCAGAACCAGGATCTCACATTTTAAGGTCTTAGTGTGTGCTTGTGAATTAACAAAAGAAGAAGATAATAATAATTCTTATAGCTGTTTCTTCCCTGAGCTCTTGTATCTCTGCTTTGAGCTCTTTGATTGACTTGTGACATTTTTTTGAATCCCCAGTGATATGGCCATGATTTTCGTCTGTTTAATAACCACATTTTCCTGGTGACAGTTTCTTACCATTTGTTTTTCTTATTCTTTTCCTCATGTTTTTCTTGTAATATATTTGTAAAATTCCCGCACTGATTCCACTTTGATGATTATCTTTCAATGAGGCAAGTTCTTCCTGGACCAGCCATTTGCAAGAGATTTCTAAGGGGCGAGCCAGCAGAAATTCTGTGTGATCATAGAGTTGTATATGTGAGCAAGTTATTCTGCCCTTCTTAGAAATTAACCGTTACAAGACTGAGTATGGTTTGGAGCCCCTTTTTCCCATCCCCTCCAACAAATTACCTCCCTGAAGATGATTTATGTGTGTCCCTCATTTGACCTCACATCTCTGCTACTTGCTGGTGTCAAACAGGAGTCAGAGGAATTTTACCACCCACTGATGGACCCTGTTGCCATTGATTCAAACAAGGGAAGGGCCTTTAGAAGTATGTGACCTACTTTGGAGAATTCTACTCCACCAGGATTGTCCGAGGTGTACAGATGAAGACTTCCTCTCTCACATGCTTCCCTTACCACTGAGAACTTCGCTGTATTTGGCAGCCCTTCCTCATATATTATGGTAGGGTCATAGGATGCTTCTTAGTTTCATCAAAGATGGAATATAAGTTTCTCTTTTGGGTTTCCTTCTTTACATCTGGTGAGATTGTGGTTTGTGAAAGAAGAGGGCAGAGCTTTAGCAATGCCTTTGTCTTTAACTTCATTTATGAGGAGTTCGGACCCTATAATGAATAAGGAGGACCGCAGAAGAACTGATGCCTTTGAATTGTGGTGTTGGTGAAGATTATTGAATACACTATGGACTGCCAGAAGAATGAACAAATCTGTCTTGGAGGAAGTACAGCCAGGATGTTCCTTAAAAGTGAGGATGGCGAGACTTTATCTCACAGATTTTGGACATGTTATCAGGAGGGACCAGTTCCTGGAGAAGGATATCATGCCTGGTAAAGCAGAGGGTCAGCAAAAAAGAGGAGGACCCTCAATGAGATGGATTGACATAATGGCTGCAACGATGGGCTCAAGCATAGCAACAATTGTGACGATGGCACAGGACCAGGTAATGTTTCTTTTTGTTGTACACTGTGTTGCTGAGTCCTCAACAGCACCCAACAACAATGAAGCTATTGGGGGAGGAAAGCCTAGGATAACTTAATGAGTGATTGAAAAGCCTTATGCCATCGGTAAGGCCGCCTTCCCTGTAGAACAAAGCCCACCTCACTCTGGTTTTACATCATCATTCAGAGATTGGCATCCTGCTGTTCATGAAATAAAGCATTTATACCACATCTTACAATCTTATTATGCTTACTTGCTTCACAACCATAACAACCTTTGTCCTACTGTAGTTGGAGAAGTAAGATGAGCCAGGCATTTTCTTTTGGTGATTTATTGTTAAGAGGTTATTTTCACTCACTAACTAGTAGGTACTGAGCCTTTCTCCACTTGGAGTTACCAAACCAGAAGCAGCAACTAGTGGGTAACAGTCTGATGAAAAGATTTTAAAATGTCTCAATTCATTAAAAAAAAAAAAAAGTGAGGGTGTGTCTGATTTCATCTTTACTGCACTTGGGCAGAGTCAGTCAAGGACCCTTGAGTCACCAAATCAGCAAGGCAGAAAGTTACCTGTTACCTGATGTGAGAACTCAGTTGATTGGAAATGCCTTTGAAATACAGGAAGCCACTTTCTCTACAGAAGTTCTTGCACACAGCAAGACAGATTCCCACCAAAAAGTCCTCAGAGAGAACAAACCACGGCCTCAAAGACATTGCCTTTATAAAGAGCTTGGTGGAACCTCAGGGCTGTCAGAAAAACTTCTCAGAGAAAGAGGCACTTGAGAAGGTCATCAAGATAAAGAGAAATGCTCTGCCCTCACTTCAGTTTCACCTGAACCACTGGCAGGATATTCAGGAAAACCCAGTGGGACCTGAAGGGCAAAGAGACCTTGAGTCTGAATTCTCTGCCTACCAGTTTAAAGAAATGTTTTTCACACATCATCATCGTCAGTTCTGAGTCCCCCAAATCTCCTAGAGTGACAGCAATCAAAATTGATTTGGGGAGTTTCACCCACAGATTAAATTTGTTTGTTCCCTGTATGGAAGCTCAGTGGATTTGTCTTGCTGCCAGCGAGGGAACTGAGGGTTTGAGTATAAAATGTAAAAGACAAAAAAGGCGTTTTATCATCTGGCACAACTGAATGGTTTAAAAGTGTCCTCAGGTGCAAATTCAGCTCTGGGAGCCAGAGTTGGCAGGGCCAGCTAAAGCTGTTTCAGACGGCTCATGTCTTCCAGGAGTCCCTGGTTGGTGCAAATGGTTAACGCACTCAGCTGGGCACCAAAAGGTTGGCAGTATGAGTCTACCCAGAGGAGCCTCAGAAGAAAGGCCTGGCGATGTACTTCCAAAAAATCAACCATTGAAAACCACAGTTCTACTCTAATACACATGGGTCACCATGAGTCAAAGCAGTCATGTGCTGAAATCAGACAGCAATTGGTTCATGTCCTCCACGTTTACTGCCTGCTTTGTTTATTTTGGTGCCCTGGCAGCGAAGTGGTTAAGAGCTGGGCTGATAAGCAAAAGGTCGGCAGTTCAAATCCACCAGCCACTCCTTGAAAACTCTGGGGGCAGTTCTACTCTGTCCTACCGGGGCGCTATGAGTTGGAATCCACTCGATGGCAACAGGTTTGCCTTATTTTAGGAGTTCCTGGGTGGCAAGAACACTTAAGGACTCAATTACTAACCCAGAGGTTGGTGGTTTGAACCCATCTACAGATGCCTTGAAAAAAGGCCCTAGGATCTGCTTCCAAAAGGTCAGTCTTGAAAACTCTATGGAGCACAGTTCTATTCTGCAACACCTGGGATCTCCATGAGTTGGAAGTGTCCCAATGGCAACTGACTGTTCATTTTAGGTGCTCGATAGATCGGCTAATGTATTGCCGTAGGAAGCCGTCTAAAATTTTGTTCCAAGAGAACACTTTTGCTGAATGTTTATTGGTTTCTACTCATGGTTTGAAACTAGAAACAACTCCCCCAATATCTAGCCCACATATTCTCCTGTTATATTTTGCATCTATATGCAACAGCTCTTGCTGACAATGACGACAAAGCTTGTTTCTCTGGGGGGTTGGGGGCAGGGGAACTCACCAAAAGAAAAGTCCTCTTGTGAAGAGCTGCTGGCAGAGAAGGAAGGGTTCAGATGGTCTAGGGCTGTGGTGTGAGTTTGCCCAGCAGCTCATCCTCCAGGCCTACTATTTAATCCATCTTGTTTCATAATCGACCACTCCTGTGGCACTTGGGAATGTTTATGTTAGAGAAAAGTAAAAATGACCTTTAAAATTGGACTTCCTTATACAGATTCCATACAAAGAGGGTGAAAATCACTGGGTTTGGGTTGAGGTCCAGGAATTAGCATGTCTGATAGCCGCTTGGGTTGTTCTAATGTAGGTGGTCCATGAACCATGCTCTGACAAGCATGACTATACAAAATGATTAATATATTTAGGAGAATAAAATATATTTTTAATGTGAAAAAGAATGGGCTTGTACTACCCTTCCGCTGTTTGCTCCTAACCACTGGCTGGGATGCAGATGTAATGGCAGAATCAGGATCAATCACCTTGGACCCAGGGCTGGAAAACGTGTATGTGTTCTGAATTGCCTACCTCCGGACTGTTAGGTGAGCTAATAAGCTTCTATCTTTTGAAACTTACATACGTTCTTAAAATTGAGTTTCCATGACTCAAGTCAAGACAAAATTGAACCTGTCATGTTCTGGTGAGTGAAAAATGTGAAGATTTGGGATAGTTGTTCAAGAGTTCCACCCACCTTGCTCCATCCAATTCTAAATTTATTCCGGCAATATTTTGAGGGTCAGAACTATGTCTTACGCTTCTTTGGGCCCTCCAGGGGCTAAGAACATAGCACACACTCAATAAATACAACAACGCTATGAGAAACAGTAGAGCATAATTGCTTACAAGTGTGAGTTTGGAGCAAGATTGCCTGAGTTTGAACCTGCCACTTACTGTGTGACCTTAGATAACCTTGATGTGTCTTAGTTTCTTCATCAATAAAATGGGAGAAGGTAATAATAGTAATACAAGCCTCATAGGATTGTTGAAGAATAAATGAGTTAATACATGCAAAGTACATAGAATAGTGCCTGGGTACTAGTAAGCACTAAGTGTGTTTGCCATCGTTATTATTATGATGGTTGTTATTCTTATCACTGTGATGATAACAAAAACCTTACTATAGAAAGTGTGCTGGCACTGGTGCCACACATCCTTCCAGTGTCTGTGGATGTGCACATTGTACTGTTCTAAATGGGAGGCAACATCCAAATCATTCTGAAGTATATTTATCTTTTCTGCATTTTGTATTATTTAAAGGAACATATTTACAAGGCAGAGGCCCATTTAAAAACCATCAATGGAGAAAAAGCAAGAATCCTTTGTACATGCTTAAGTTTCAAGGTCCCACATGCTCATTAGGGCTTATCTGTGGAGTCAAAGGTTTTTTTCTGAACGTTAATACACAGTGAAATTAGGCAATGGGTCCTTTTGAAAAGCAGATCTTCTTCTCTTCATACTTCTTCCTGCTTGGAGTAGAAGATGTTTCCAGTTTGGCGCTAACCTAGAGAAAAGGAAAAGGCTGTTTTCTTCCTTTCCTATTTTAGAACTAGGCTCCCTGAGCGGGGGAGCAATTCACATTATCAGAGCCCGACCTGTTACATCGGGGGGTCTGGTGTCTAATCCGGAGGCAGACACCTAAGGACGTGGATCGCCAAAAGACACTTCGATTTTTACAGCCTGTGTGGACACTTAAGAAGCTACGTTTTTCATTTTGCTACTCTTTCAACTTTTCTGTTTGTTTGAATTTTTCAGAATGAAAAGTTGGGAAAAGGAAAAAAAGAAAAAAGTCAGAACAGGGACCACAGGCGTCTTCTCGGATTGCTAAGCAACTCCAGATTCTTCAAAATGTAGAAAGTATAAAATTCTTGCCAAATGATAGCACAGGGTAGTAGAAAGTTCAAAATATTCATATGGCCAAGGTATGTGTAATACAAATTAAAAAGGCCGTTGTCAGTAGGCTATTATTGTTTCTGCCAAGGAAGACACCAGAAATGATGGATGCCGTTATGGATTGAACTGTGTTCCCCAAAAAAGAAATGTGGAAGTCCTAACCCATGTACCTGTGAATGTGATCCTGTTTGGAAATAGGGGCTTCCTTTTGTTGTGTTAATGAGGTCATACCAGAGTAGGGTGGGTCCTAAACGTAATCATTCTGGGTGGTATCTTATAAGAAGAGCAGAACAGACACAGACACACATACACTGGGGGAAGACAGATGCCATGTGAAGGACCCATTTACAAGCAAAGGACACCAAGGATTGTCGGTAGAGGCTGAAACAGGAGAGAGGCCCGTGAAAAGAATATGGTCAAGACCATGATTTGAACTTTTAACTTCCGTAACTGTGAGAAAATAAATTTCTGTTCTTTAAAGCCACTCACTTGTAATATTTTTTATTACAGCAGCACGATCTAACTAAGACAGTTGCACAGTTGAAAAATCTCCCTTCTCTGGAATCCCACACCCCAATAGATATGGATTCCCTGCTTGGCCAGGTCTGTGCTGTCTGACCATCCCCGGTATGTCAGGGACCATGATGGGGTCTTCTTTGGGATTTTTTCAAACTGGAACTAAGAGAAGACAGTCCTTTTCCGGTGAGAAATAAAGTCAATATGCAGACAGCAAACAAGAAGAGAATAAGAAGATTAGAATAACAAGAATAGAATGATAGTAATAAAAAGAAAGAATAATAAGAGAATAAGAAAAGAATAAGAAGAGAAGGGCTCAAAGGACTGAATACTAGACCAAGCTGCCACTTAGAGGTCAGGAAGATGAGGAGGGGCTGGCAAAAGTTTTGTCACTATAACAATGCAACCAAGGAAACGAACATTTTCAGGACTAGTTTGGATCAAATTATCTTCACTCACTCCTTGTCTCAGGGTTATATACACCATTTAAAACTAAAGAATCCCAATTTTTATACGTTGCCCTGAGCTTTCTCCTGAACTAACACTTACTTGACAGCTCTCCACTTGGGTGTCTTACAGGCATCTCAAATTTAACACGTTCAAAACTGAACTACTGATCTTCCACCAAAACACTTGCTCTCTGCCATCTTCTCCATTTCAGTTAATGGCCACCTTCTTCTAGTTGCTCAGGTTTAAAAATTTGAAATCATTTTTGATGCTGCTCTTTCTCACATGCCACGTATATCAGAAAAGGCTAGACCTTCCAAGATATGTATCATCTCACCACTTGTCACCGTTTCCACTGATCCCACTGGGTACAAGTCCCATCATTTCTTGCCTGGATTATTGTGGCAGCCTTCTAATTTGTCTGCATGCCCCCCTCTTGCCCTCCCAACCACACCAAAACAAACCAAACCCGCTGCCATCGAGTCGAGTCCAACTCATAGTGACCCTATAGGACAGAGTAGAACTGCCTCATAGGGTTTCCAAGAAGCGGCTGGTGGATTCAAACTGCCCACCTTTTGGTTAATAGTCTTATCTCGTAACTACTGCGCCACCAGGGCTCCCCCAACCACACAGCAGCCAGCAAATGGTTTTTCATTGACTTGTAAGTCAGATCATGTGACTCCTCTGCCTTGGATCCTTCAAATACAGAGTAGAAATCCTTACCATGACCTACAACCCTCTGTAGGATCTACAACCTAACTCCTCAACTCTTTAGCCTCACCTCCTCTCTCTCTCTGCTTGCATCCCATTCAGCCTCAGTTAGTGTCTTTGCTGCGCCCAGACTTGTCCTCTCTGCCTTAAACACATACCTGTCGGGGGCCAACTCCCTCACTTTCTTGAGGCATCTGTTCATATTTCAGTACATCGGAAAGGTCTTCCCAGAAAGGTCTTTCCTGACCATTCTACCCTAAATGGTACCACTTTACCACTGTAAACGGAACTGGTTTTTGGTTACCCTGATTTATTTTTCCTTACAACACATATCACCAGCTAATGTGTTATTTGTTTATATGTTCCCCTTCCACTAGAACATATGCTTCATGAGAAAAGGCATTTTGCTTTGTTCAGTTTGTCTTTTTAGCACCTAGAATCACACCTACAGGCACACAAAAAACGTTTGCTGAACACTCAGGATTCTTACATTTCCTCTTTTGCCCCAAGCTAGCTTGAATTGATCCTCATACTTGTGTTAAAAAAAAGTTTTCCTGTCAAAATTTAGTCACACTTTTCATTTACTAAAATGTATCAGATTACTTAATGTCTTCCCCTACATTTCCCTGTCTTTTCACTGACCAATTATTAATTCCTGAATCGGCTGCCATTTAACAATTTTTTCAGCAGTTCAGAAGTTCAGTTCTCCTTTGCTATTATATTGGCCTAATAGTGTGACTACAGCGGCTTCAGTTAATAATTTTTATTCAACTTACTTATTAATATCTTGAGTCATAAAACATTCATTTCCCCCACCCCCTCCCAAAACTACAGCCCGCATTACCAAATGAAATCACCAATCAAGAGCAATGTAATGCAGAATTCTATAGTCCAGGCCCCAATTAGTCAGGAACAAATTATCTCACCTTTGATTTATCTAGGCTTAACATTTCTTCCATTTCTCTTTCTTGCTGTAACAATTTCAGGACTTTTTTCTAACACTGGCCCATTGCAAGGTAAGAAGACATACCAAATTAGTTCATTTGTCTACTTGACCATGGTCATAACGAAGGAGTTGAAGGCATAGTGGTTCAACAACATTGAAGTAACAAAGTTCTTTTGTCCATTGTCCTTGGTCTCCAACTCCATTCTAAAGATAATTGTAAGATCTCACTACAAAGATGGCTAGTGAACACAGAATAATTTTCCATCAGGGAAGATCTCAAAGTCTTGGCTACTAGACGTCACTTTCTTCTCCTTTGAAGCCACTAATAGAAGAGGCTGCCCCCTGACTTTAAGCAGTCTACTTCATCATGAAATGTCTGTGTTTCAGAGGACCCACATGAACTTATATTTACCCTTAGGCAATATTAATTTTCAAAAACTAACAGTAAACTTGCATGTTATAGTTTTTATTTCTACTTGGCATTAATGGGATTTCAAAATGTCACCATGGACTCATTTATTTAGTTTCCACCAATTGATTTCTTGACATTTGGAATCTACTGTTAAGGCTGGATGTCAAAAAGAAACTTAAAATTTCAAGGGAGTAAGTATTCTGAATATTATAACCAAAATAACAAACCCACTGCCATCGAGTCATTTCCGACTCATAGCGACCCTACAGAACAGAGTAGAACTGTCCCCACTGGGTTTCCAAGGCTGTAAATCTTTATCGAAGCAGATTGCCACTTCTCCTGTGGAGTGGTTGGTGGATTCAAACTGCCAACCTTTCGGTTAGCAGCCGAGTACTTAACCACTGCGCCACCAGGGCTCCTATTCTGAATATAGTAACTTAAAAAAAAAGGATTTGCATTGTTTTGCATATGCCGCTTTGATGGAGATGGAGTAGGAAAGATGCTTATAATGCATATGTAGCAGCACTTACAGTCCTTTAAATGCAATTTCTTTTTAAACCACACACACAAAGAAAACCTCTTACAAACTTAGTATTTATTAAATATAGTAAGTACTGAGCACCCTAAATTATAATTTATTAGTTAGGAAGGAATGACCAAGTGTACACACTGAAAAAAAATTGGCTATTCTGCCTCATATCTGATCTGTGTGATTATGTGATTTCTGTGTCTTCTCCACTAAGCAGACAGTAAGCTCAGTGTCTGGTTTTATTCACCATTACATTGCCAGGGCGCAGCACAGTGCCTGGAAGACAATACATAAATATTTATTGGATGAATGAATATATATTATATATAATACACCTAGTACATATAATATATATAGCATGTATATATTATTATTAAATCCTTAGGGATGTAGTTCTATCCACCAAACACTAGAGTGATAAGAGATATATCATAAAGGAGGCAGAATCAACTTTCAAAAAACTAATTTTAATCAAAACAAAAATTGTTGATCATTAACAAGTTTATAAAACAGTGATTTAGTTACATAAATAAATTGATATCAGTGTATCAAATCTTAATTACTTTCAACTTCATGAGCATGTTTACATGGGTGATGAAGTACAACCTTTTTTTTTTCTTTTTTACCTATTATAATAAATAAAATGGAGCGCATGAAATAGTTCTTCTAAACAAAAATACCTACAAACATACCTCTAGCATGTTCTCTAATGAAGGGAACAAGAGACACTGGACAACTTTTGCACCAAAACATAAAAATTGCTTTAAAAAGCACAAGGTTACAGAACCATCAGCTAAAGTAAAGACACTATACTGTAACCAAAGTTGGTATTTAATAATATAATGAACAGTTTGGTAGTTAGATCTCCAGTTTGGTTATTTTAAAGCATTAAGACAAGGCAAGATAGAAGGCTGCTTTTGTTTGAGTAATTCTAGAGAAAATAAAATATATTTAAAAAAAAAGAGAGAAAGAAAGAAAACTGAAAAGTAGAACAGTCATACCTACACAACTTTCTGTCCTGCACAAAGTCAAAATACCTATGCAGAATAGATATATAATATATATAATGTTATTTGTGCACAAAGTTAGCTTATTATTAGCTCACTGCAAAGGCGTAATGGATCATGTCAATTGTTTTGGAAAACATTTTGCGTTTTTTGTCAAAAGGATATTTCTTTAAAGTTTCCTAGGCTAGGAGGCACGAACCCCAATTCCGGCATACTGTATATTCTTAATGCTAAGGCTTGCTGCTCTGGCTGTGTATTTTGTTGTCCCTCTTTATTCTAGTGACTGTTACAAGCATGTGTGGTGTAGTGGTGGTGGTTGTTGTTGGTGGTGTATGTGTCTGTGTGTATACATATATATATATGTATACATAAGCTGTATAAATATATATACATATATAATTTCTCCCAATAGATCTCAGTCCAACCATGCAATCCAAAAGGTGGCTCTGCATAGATGCCCAGCATGAAGTTCACCGTCCGAGCCAACCCTGAAGCAAGGCGCACTTTTAGTCCTTCTAGTAGGTTTTCTCTCAGTTTTTTGTTTTTGTTTAAAACCAAGCTACTGCAGCTTCAAGTATTTTGCATTACATAGAATATTTTTTTATAAATTAGTTAATGTTATATTTTCAATATTCAGACATATACTATAATATATATACAGTACAATAAATGCTCTCATTCTTTTTTTAATTTTTTTTTTTTTTTGATAAATCCCTGAGAATGTATGTTGACAGTCGCTAAGTTTCCACATGCACAAGCATCGTGTGCCATGCTTCTGGACGAACAGCACTGCAAAGCCACGTGGGTCAGCCTTTTTAGTATTTCATTTTGTTGGTTTGTTTAAATATGCTGAAAATGTAAAGATGAGTTACAAAGGAGTAAAGCTGAATCCATTCGAGGTACTTATCACAGGATGGAGGTGTTTTGTTTGGTTTTTAAAGCCATTTCAATTATTATTATTATTATTTTTGAGGCTGTGAACGTATACAGAAAACAGGAGAGCTATGTGGACTTTTGCCACTTGACAACATATACTCAGTGTAAACCAAACCTTTTTAACCTCTCTCTCATACAAAACCAAAATAAAATAAAATAAGAGAAAAGGAAAAAAAGAAGAAAAAAGAAAAAGGGAAAAAATTAAAAACACACAAACTTTCACAACATGACAATTTAGTCTGCAAACGCAATATAACTATACACATATAATACCGGTGTGGCTCTGTTCTTTAAGTTAAAAAGGGTACAAAGGCAGGCTCAAGTAAAAACAAACCATCCCTCCCATTCCCACCCCCACCCCATTCATACAAGTTCTATCAACCAAACCTCTCCCGAACCAACATCATCAGTTTCTTTTTGCCTTTGTAGATTTGTTTCAGGTTGTCAATGAACTGTGTAAACTGAATGTGTCCATCATGCGCCATTAAGAAGGTCTCTCGGGCCTTGCTGAGGAACTCTATAAACTCACTATAGTGCCGAGGACTGATGTGTGTGAGTCGTGAGTGTGTCGTGTTGATGTAGGCCCCAATCGTGGCATCCAAGAGTTGCCTCAAGGGAGCTTTGTCCAGTGACATGAGCTTACCAGAGTTCCTCCTTCCATGAAGTCCCACCATGCCAGGAGTGGTCAGAGTGCATCTGCGCAAAATGTCTGACAGTACCGTTGCACACTTGACACTCTTGACCACCAGAGGTATTATAGCTGCAAGCTCATTTTTGCCAAGGGAGTGGCTGAGTGCACAGGCCCACAAAACGTCATTAATGGCAGGGTGTGTGTCCTGATTGTAGCTCAGGTTGAGATGGGTCATGGCCAGGGTGGCCAGCTTGTAGGCCCTCATGGGGTACCCGCGATGCTCCATGTACCGTGCTATTGTAAAGAGCTGTGTGTAGCTCATGCCGGTCGTAGCAGCGTCAAGAACAATTTGGTACGCCGTCTCAAAAGCTATGTGATCCTTTTCACACAGGGTCAGCGCAGAGAGGGCACAGTTCTGAGGGTCCTTCATGGCGCACTGCAATGCAAGTGTCCGGGCACTGCTGGCCAGCTTTTCCTGCTGGTGGCAGTCCAGGTGGAGGCGGACGATGGTGCTGTTGGACATCACGGTGGTTGCAACGATACTTGTGGCCTCGGTGGGAGTAAAGAGTGTAAACCAGCTCTGCATGATGCTGTCCAGGGCATAAACGCCTGCAAGGAACACAGACAAGCCCTATTACTGACAAGGAGGCTACCCAGAGGCCTTGCCTAATTTCCACTTTTATAATCAATGCTTACTTTGTTAACCATCACAGGACATGAGCTAGGCCAGAAAATCATGTAAGGTAATGTGCCTAGGAGCAACCTTTTAGAATAAGGTTATTATAGATTGTTATTCAGTGAAATGCCTGAAAGGAACATGAACTTCCTGTAATAAAGAACTAATCCTCTCGGTAGCTGGTATTTGCACTGTGCTGCTTGCCATTTCAGACAATGGTTTCCTGCTAATGAGTTCTAGTTCACTGGGGCCCTCAGTCAGTTACTCACTACAGAATTTGAGTTAGAAGAACTACCACCCTCACCAAAACAGGGAGTTTGTATATGGTGTGCGTGTTTGTGGGTATATTTAAAGTACACACAATACAGAATTATTAGACATGCAAGGAAGCAGGAAAATGTGACCTAATCAAGAGAAAAAAGTCAACAGAAGCAGATCTACAGATGACTCAGACGTTGTGAATAGCTGACAAGGTCTTTAACATAACTATTTTAAGTATACAGACCAATATGCCTCAGCTGTAGGAAAATCCTAAAAGTGAATGATCTATAGAGAAGGGGCTAAATCTCTGAGAGAGAAATGAGGTGTATATCTTGGTGCAGGGTACAGGAGTTGTGTGGCAGTTCTTGAACTGGCATTATCTTTGTATTGCTCTGTCAAAACATGACGTCTATTGAGACTAATCTCCCTTCTTCCAAAATAACAAACCATTACACATTAATTAAAAAAATAAGAATGATTTTCAAAGTATCTGCTCTGTGTCAGTATCTAAACACTGACGTGGTAGTGTCTTCTCAGCAAGCAGTGTGTATTCTTCTCTGATGCAAGTAGGAAGAAAGAAAGATAACCTAAGTAACACTTATTTTAAACAGTCACATTCTGTTTGTGTTGGCATTGCTGCTGGGAATGTACAGTTTTCTTTATTACTGATTTATTGATGCAGAGTGGAAATAGTTGGCTGAAGGGCCTCAAAAATTGCAGCTTATGGGCAACCAGGGGATCTTCTTATGACCAGCTACTTCTCCCACATCTAAACCATACCTGGTGGTCATTCCTCTGTTGAATACCATGATGTATGCTCATCGTCTCTTAGACAATGGAGAAAAAACTCATTATTTTCATTAAAATGGATTGAGCTACTGACCACAGTCTCAAGTTAGTTTCCAAGGTGGTTCCCAACCTACCAAGGATTAACTAGGGGACCCTTTCATACAAAGTCGTAAACCTGATTATCACAAAAACTTACTAAAAGCACATTAACAGTGACAGAAAAACTGAATATAAAGGGAGCAAAGTGCTTCCTCACTGATTTTTTCCATTTTAAACCAGAGGTTGGAATCCCCAAAACATGACAGCTTAGAAAGCGAAGAATGCAAGCATATATAACCGAAGAGGGTGAGGGGAGTCCCTGTAGGTTGCTAGAACGGGTATGAGCCTCGGAGAGATTAACGGAAAGAGTGAAAATGTTCTTATTATCTGTAAGTGACAAGTTAAATCATAGCATGAGGCAATTGAGAAAGCTCTCCCCCAGAGTTTACCTACCAACTTCAGTAGCACATGTTACCAGCCACCTCACCATCTCTCGTCGTCGCCAATTTAAAGTTGACAGTGTCATTCTCATAACCTATAAGAACAGGGTAACAAAATGTTTGGGATATTATCCTAAGTCAATAGAAAAAAAATTTATTCCAGGGTGTAAACTACTAGACATCTTCCTGACTACTGGGAGGATAAACAGATTTATTTAGAGAAGATCTCTGCATATGAATTTGGATTTGTTCATGGCTCCCCTAGCTCGCCTTGCCCCAGTCTGGCAAGCAGGAGGCCTACCAAATGGCCAGGTGTGGCATCCTGGGCAAGTCACTTAATCTCTTTTTTCATCAGCAAAATCAGAACATTAAACACAGTCCATGTCCTCATCTCCTCCTCAGCTTTAACAGTCCATGGTTCCAGATTTCTGAGGCTCCTCATGAATTAATTCTGATTAGGAAGCCTCAACAAGCAAAGAGATATTTTAAAATAATCGTTTTAGTTATTCTTCAATCTCTCACTGCTGCTTTCTGCTGACAATCAAGATAACCCTAAGTTTATGGAAAGAAATCTTCTTTGCTATCATTAGCGATCTGATTTTTTTTTTTTTTCACTTTCTAGTAAGAGGTCCCACGATAAAATTATCCACCTCTTCCTGCTTCTTCCACTCTTTAAGGTTTAGAACATCTATGGACATGACACTCCTAAAGTGTTGGAAAGGGCCTCTGTGGTTCACTCCTGGGTCCTAGAGAGAATGAGGCAGGGAGTAAACTCTCAGTCATCTGCCATTTAGTCAGAATCCCAAAGAACTAGAAAGCTTGGGTCAATGATTCTTTCTGCATCATACCTTTAAGATAAGGCAAATGATAACAGAAACAAGCCAAATAACATGAATAATATTTTTTAGAAGAAACTTCTAAAATATATCACTGTATAGCTTAAATGCAACCTCCTATACCCTCTACTTGTACACTACTGAATGTTACAGTGGTTAAGTACATTTCCTGTGATCCAATTCTTTAAAATTCTATTAATCATTTTAAGGAAGAATCCATAACCAGAAAACCATTAATCACCTGACCAGGTTATTCTACTCCCCATACTTTAGGTAATTAGGAGGTGACTTCTTTCACTCTTTTTTTCATGGAAAAAAACGAAAGAGCAAATGTTAATATAGACTCCATGAGAAAAGTAGAAATATAAAATTTTCAGCTCCTAGTTTACACAGTAATCTGTTTGGAAACCAGAAGCTCCCATCTATCTGCATTACTAATTCAGAATGTCCTTAGTAATAACATCCATGAAGGCCTGCTGGAAGCTGAAACTGGACCCTGGCCCAATCACTCCTCTTTTACCTAATTTTCTCAGGGTTATCAAGAGGTGCTAGAACTGCCCATCTATTATGAAAATGCAAACATCAATAAAAATCCGTATTTCCTCTAAAAATTTAACCCTAACAATTGAATCTTTATTATATACACTAGCTTTATTTAAGTTTCTTGCTAGTAATAATTCTTCTCCATTCACTGAAAGGAGAAAACAATAATGTTAAGGCCGTAATTCAGAAAATGGAATTTTTTTTAAAGATACAACTAGGGCTTGTAAATAGATAGTCCCTGCACCTCAGGTGGCAGTCCAGTTCAGCTGGAAATGACCACCGCTCTGAAATACAATGCTCTCCTGTAGTCTAACATAACTGGACTCTGAAGAGTCATTTACCTACATGAAAAAGTCCTAACAAACAGAAACAACCTTCAGATGGTGACTTCAGTTAGCAGTTCTCAGTGCCCTAGGAAAGACGAGGTCTTCAAATCTTTCCCTAGACCACCAGTCACATACCTGAAGCCCCAGCTCCAGAGACACTTTCAAAAGAGTGATGTCTGGCAAACTGTCCATGAGAGTTGCTATTTTAAATGCATCTTGGGCAAGCTTGAAGATGTGTGATGAGGAGTGAATGTTTTTCTGAATGGATTCTAATACTGTTTCCAGCCTCCGAACGTCGCCTGCAATGAACAAGGGGAAAACCAAACCAAACCAAGTCAATGCAAAGCACAACAAAAAACAAAACCCAATACATACACAAACACAAAGGGAGGAAAAAGGGAAACAAAACAATACATAAAGCACAATTAGTTTACCTGAGATTTTCACAGATGGCAGAGATGTTACAACTAAGTGTCTATGAATCTCGGCTTCACAAAACAGATACAGCAAGACCCACCCTCAATGACTAAAAGCACCAGAACCAATACAAGATTGCAAATAGCTTCCTAGTTCCTACTGTTATGTATTTTTGGTGTCTATTTCAGGGAAAAAAAATTAACTAACTTTTTAATCTGCTTCTGAATCTCAACTGCATTTACATCTTCTTGGGATAGTCACTAACCTGAGATCTGCGCAAGTAAGTTTACTGATACAGTTAAATGAGGAAAGTGCCAGACTCACATGAGTAGCACCTGTTTTGTGTCATACGCTAATATATAAAGGATCCCTTACAACCTATACCTGACACTAGCACCACTATTGAGAACTTGGCAG
Organism: Trichechus manatus latirostris; assembly: GCF_000243295.1. Taxonomy (NCBI): domain Eukaryota; kingdom Metazoa; phylum Chordata; class Mammalia; order Sirenia; family Trichechidae; genus Trichechus; species Trichechus manatus. Next base: position 21,992,222 of record NW_004443965.1, read on the forward strand.
AAAACATAACCCTTTAAAAAAAAAAAAAAAAATTTAATTATGAGGCCTCAGGACAATTCAGTACCTTTGGCTGCAGTCAGCATGGTGGATGCCAGCTCACACTGCTGGGATTCTATGTGGCTTAACGTGAACCAACGAGGGTATCGGTTGGGAACAACTGACGCAATGTGGTGGGGGCGAGTGAGGTCTCCTGTTGGAGCAGTAGATTCCAACACTAGTAACCTGCAATGAGAGGACAATGCAGTTGGCCCCTTAGTACTTGTTCATTACCTCAGTCACAGGGACCGGCCTGCAGAAGCCAGAGAAGCAGGCAGGTGCTATTGTTCAGGCTTCAGTTGCAGGAGGAGCTGGTGCAGCTATACTCTGCTGTCTGGATGCCAAAGTCACCTTGTTACTTGTTCATCACCCAAACCTGAGAGAGTTTCTTTCTTTAGCAACATTCAGAAAATTGCCATATTCAAGAAATTAAGATCTGTAACACTGAAGAGCTGTGAAATAAGTTTTGATGTTTACCGGTTTTTAAATTCAATTTTTCAATCTTAACACTCCTCAAAAAATAAAAATCAAGAGAACTGATAGTGAAGTGAGTATTTAAGACTGAGTACAACAGTCAGGGATCCCTGGGTGGCTAAGATGAATAAGCTTACTTATTAAATCCAAAACAAGAGGCTATGTAATAAAAATTACCTCCCTTCCTTACATTCCTACTTCCTGTGGAATTAGTTCCTTATGACTTCAGGAATTTGAAGTTAGAGTATGTTCTATGAATCATGTCAGAGAAGATGAACCCAACTGATCTAAGTACCTGTCCATTGACAGTTTTGCATAAAGTCAGTGTGACTTCTGATTTCAATCAATCTTCCTTTGATTGAGAATATGTTGACAAGTACAGAACAATACTCAAAAAGAAAGCACATGAATAGTGATCTCTTCCAAATATAAGTACCGGCAAAGAAATTATTGGAGAAGCTACAACTGAAGCAATTCCTTTACAATCATCAAATCACTGACCTTCACTCAAGTATGCCAGTGCTAGGGACTACGGGATAAAAGCTGGGGACCAAGAAGAGTTAGCTGGGTCAGGCTGCTGGCCTCAAGGCCCCACCCAAGAACGGTTACTGCTCTGGAAAGCCAAAGGCCTCCCTCTTCTTTTCCTTTTATTTGGGGACAAAGGGATGATTAGCATCAGAGGGTGGCAAGGTGGGTCATTATGTAATAGGTTTGGCACAGTTGTTTAGCTTTTTAAAATAACCAAATGTTCCTGTATTTACATGCAGATCCTGCTGGCACTGCTGTAGAGGAAACCAGTCAGCATCCCTGGGAAGATGAGAAAATAAGTGCTGAAGACACCCTTCCCCAGCTCTCCCTTTCAGAAGGACTAAGAAGCAAGCAAACTGTTTCCCTGGCTGCCTTGAGATGCTCTGGTAGGTCACATTACCTCCTTCCACAGCAGCTCCATAACAGGCTTTTGGCTGGGGTAGTACTGGCTGGTAGTGAAGAAAGGGTCAAAAAACAATTCCCAACCTGCTATACCACCATGGAGAAACTGCCTTGGCAGCAACCAAGGGTGAATAAAAATGAGTTTCTGAGTGTTAGAAAAGCAAGACTTTCCACGTGATAGATACCTTCAATAAGCCAGAACCACAGAGAACCCTTATGCTGTTTTAAACATTACCAGTGGTGGTAGCAACAGCATCTGGTGGCATCATAACATTAACAACCTTCCCTTTAAAACAGGAGTAGAATTCTTAAGATTTGAATAAGCATAGAAGCTGAGTATCTGACTTCATAGACAGTTTCCATTTCAACTTCCAAAAATGGGAATAGGAACCTACTTACTATAAAATTGTGCTCTAAAATAAAGGTGTAAATCAAGTGATATAAAGTAATTCGGTGTTGGGGGGGTGGATCTTTGCTTATGTTAGTTATTCATTTATTTTTTGGTATTTTAAAAACAGACAAGAAGGTACTCACAAGGTTTCTCTGGTAAGTCTATGTGGTCTCATGGTAAAGAAAGCATGTCAAATTAAAAGGTTGCCAGCCTTAATACACACTGACACATAGGTGTATATACATACACACTCACACACACACACACACACAATTCTCTTTCTCATCCTATCACTGCATAAAAAGGTCTCCTGACAGATAAAGCTATACTCATTATTTTCCTTAAGAACAGAATAACTTTTGGGGTATTGTAATAAATAAGCAAGTTTTTTTTTTTTTTTTTAAACTCCACTGCAATGATTACAAAACAGAATCTTTGGTAAAAAGCTTCTATGGGATCAAACTATTCTTCACCATACTCAAGGTTTCAGGTCTATACATGGTTTGTCTCTAGATGACTATTAAAAAACAGTTGCCGCTGAGTTGATTCTGACCCATGGTGACCCCGTGCATGCAGGGTAGAACTGCACTCCATAAACCCATTGCTGCTGAGTCAATTCCAACTCATAACGACCCTATAGGACAGAGTAGAACTGCCCCATAGGGTTTTTCCAAGGAGCAGCTGGTGGATTCAAACTGCTGACGTTTTGGTTAGCAGCTGTAGCTCTCAACCACTGTGTCACCAGGGCTCCAACTCCATAGGTTGACTATAAAAAAAAAAAAAAATCAAACCTGTTGCCATCAAGTCAGTTCTGACTCATAGTAACCCTACAGGACAGAGTAGAACTGCCTCATAGGGTTTTCAAGGAGCGGCTAGTGGATTCCAACTGCCGACCTTCTGGTTAGCAGCCGTAGCTCTTAACCACTGTGCCACCAGGGCTCCATAGGTGATTTTAATGGGGTCTAATTGCACATTCTATTAGAAATATAGGGGTGTTTCACAAATTAAAAAAAAGAAGAAAAACCTAACTTTTTAAGAAATGTGACTTATTTTCAGGTCCTTGAAGTTTAACAGATTACATGTAAGATAGAAAAATATAAGCTTGAACTCATTAAAAAATATTCACCTTGAACAAATTCATGATAAAAAGAATTATTTGGCAAATTAATTTAAAAAAGAAAGTGAAAATAAAAAGGTGAGCAGCAGAGGACACGTTCTAATTGGTATTACTGAAAAGGAAGAACTGAAGAGGAGGTGACAGCAGTCAGAACTGAGGGGAGCCTATCCTGGACCCCAGCAGTTATTCCTTCAACTATATACATGCTCCATCTTCTCTCCTCCTGAAGCTGATCACAAAGGTGTTTCCGTGATACCATGGCCTTCCTGCACTATTGATGGAATGTGGAATTGCAGCAGGTATGATGGCCTCCCTCTATTATATTCAGTCAAGTGTATTTACTTTTTCCGACTCTTTTAAAAGTTTATTTTTACAAAATAATTGTTTAGGAAGGTTTCAACTTTTGCTGCCTTGTGATTAAACCTGGCCTGAAATTGTTCTCTATTCCCAAATTCTAGCTTCAAGAAAAATAGGAAAAAGCCAAGAGGAGCATACGTAGGACAGCAGTCAAGGATACAATTCTTCCCTTTCTTTAAACCAAAATGAAAACAAGCCAACAAACAAACCACCATGACAACAACCCAAGAAGCATAAATAAGCAGTTTCCTGAGCTCTTCTGCTGCCTATAAGAAACATGAATGAAAGAGAAGTCAGTTACAAGCCATTGTCCCAATGGGGAATTTGGATTGCCTCTGCCCAGCTGGGCTGTGAATACGTACCGCATTGCTCTCAGTGCAATTTTGTATGCCAATTCAGCATCATGAGGTAGGAGAGAGGTGAAGAGATACTTGGCAAATGTGTGCATTGGAACGCTCTCCCGGTGGATTATTTCGCCTAAACCACTATATGGTCCGGCTGTGGGAAGAGAGCATACACATTTTACATTCCTAAAAAATGAACTAACACTTCTTGAAAAGTATATTTAAAAATTTATATGTAAAGTTAAAACATATACAAGTTAATCTACTTAAGAGTCTAATCTAAGTGACATAGTAGAAAGGAAGACAATTCTTAGTCAAAAAAGATCCTAAAGGGTATAATAACCAATATAGAATTCACTTCATGAACAATCAATCCCCCACTGTACCACAGGTCAAATGAGAACCACAGGAACTATGGGGCAGAGCTTTTTCACATTACAATTGCTTTTAAGAGAAAGGAAACCTCTGAAGCATAAAACCTCACTGAACTCGAGAAACAGCCATTCTAAATGCGTGACATCTGAGCATCCACATTTACCAATGCACAGATGACTCTGCAGCTTAACTATGGAGCCTGCCCCTGGACCCAATCAGTCTTAGGGGCAGAGACAAGCCAGGTTACCAGAGAAGAACTCCCTGCCTGAAAGGCTGGAGTTCGAAATGGGGGAGGATTCTGAACCACAACTCTCAACACAAAGACTTTAAACATTGTTGCTTCCATTAAGCACAAATATATATTAATTCCCAGAAAGTCATTAATAATAATAGTTAGTTATCACTTTATACTCACCACAGATAAAATAAAAAAAATTAAAGTAACTGGAAATCTACCATACTTTGGGTGCCAGAAGGCCAATTTCAAAAGCAAAATTACATTTAAGCTGTCAAATTTCATTTCTTAGTAAATTATGTCAGGCATGGTTGCAGAGCCAACTTCCCCTGTGTGCTCTGTGAATGCGGCCCTGAGAAGGGAAACAGTCTTTTAAAATAAATTTTGAAAGGAAACCACAGTGGTTAGTTCAACCACTTTCTACTTAGGTACTTTAAAGTTTAGCTACTGTAAAGTGTTTAATAAATTGGTTTCCGTGTCACCTTTGGGTAACATCTGTGCCATGATTTCTAGAATTATGAACCATGACACTACTACTCAGAGGGCATAATACATTTGTCTTCCATGAGTAATCGTCTGGCCAAGAGTTTAGAAAGCAAGAAATGAAGTTCACAAGAAGTAGTGAGAAGAATTACTGAACTGGGCACTGGGTAGGAGCATGATACATTCTAGATAATTTTAATGGAGGTTATTTTTAAATCGGATTAATTTTCAGGTATTTTTGAACTATTCGGTACTTAAGTACTTTAAAAATCGTATTAAAATAAAAATCATATAAACAACTTATTTTTTCACCCAGGTAAACTACAATCCATTCTAGATTTCTAATTTTACCAGATCTATTAATCTTTTTCTTTTCTGTAAGACATTTTAAAATGTTTTAATTATTTAAGTGTGGCTAACTCTCTGTTATTTACGGACAAATAATAGCCGATCATCGGCTTTTCCTTTCAGCGTTTCCCTTTAAACCACCAAGTTACCTATTTGCACTTAGCAAGGAAAGCCAGGTTCAAATGCATAATCAACACTTTACTATGATGTCTCCCAACAAGCAAAAGTTTAGTGAGGAACGGTTATAAACATAAGAACACAAAATTATTTGTGGATCAATCAGTGTAAGTAGGAACTCTACTGCACTGAATAAGGAAAAACTGGAATTTGGCACTCAGCTTCTCCAGATATGTTTTTCAATATGCCAACATTATGGCCAAGAGAGATGAACACCTAACAGTATAGGATTATTGTCTTCTCTTTTCAGATACCTGGGTCTGCTAACTAATTTGTTCTTGAAATTAGTAAAGCATATACATGCATGAAAAACTTTGCGCCCTGGTGCTGTGTCAACTCAGTCATGGAGGTCTTATCTTCTAGAGTTTATAGAAACAGCCCCTTGGCTTCCCCTTGGACTGCCTCCTGTCCTGCACCCGGCACTCCTCCTGCGCCTCACCAGGCCAGGAAACGAGAGGAGGCTAGGCTGAGCCATTGGCACTCCTTACCATGGTTCTAATAAAAATGTTTAATGGGGAAGGATAGGCTAATCAAAGACTAAGGAAAGTTAAAAAATGTTTATGAGTAATGAACATGAAGACATACTGAAAAAGGTCAATGATAAATAGACATCAGACACTATCAACTTTTAAAAACACACATCCTTGTCCTGTTATCCAGTATATTGGAAATTAAAAGCTGGTTAGTAAGAGCCAGTCAGAAATAGCATAAGACAAATGTTTGTGGCTGATGATATTGCTTATTTCAAAAGGAATTATATGGAAGAAAATCAAAAGAAAACTGTAATTACAAGAATCAAGATCATTCTTGAAATTTGCCAAAATGGGTTTTTATCATTAGAAGAAAAAAACTTCAGGAGAGTCCTTCAAAAAATTAATATTAGGAATTTTTACCAAAATTAAACATGTTTACCTTAAGAATACTGTTCCTTTAAAATGCATTTCTAAAGCATATGAATGCACAATATATTTGAACAAAATAATTTCTTTTACATAGATTTTTAGTTTTGCACAAAGAAGGAGGTTTTGAAATGCCATTTTCTCTAAATCCCTTTCCCATACGTAACACTTTATGAGCCTACCAATCATGGAGAATCGCACAATAATAACACATATGCACTTGAGAGATAGAAGTAATTTGATGAATTACACACCACCTAAATGTGCACCAAACAATTAGACTACTATACTAACAACACCTACCCTTTTTGAGGAAAAAAATCTAAAAAATAATGCCAGCCAAAATTTGTTAGGCCCTTTAGATCCTGACCTTACAAAAAGACGAAAATTAGATTTTGCCTTAGAAATGCTACGAAACTTTCTACTTAGTGAATCTTTGCCTAACGAATACTCTGATATATTTAGTTGGCGCAGTGGAAGTTCACTCACTTTGTTAGTGTGTGCAAATGACATATTCAAAACCCAGATGAGGTAACAGCTAATAATTCAGAGGCATGCCAACCAATCTCCATTTTATGATTTAATTAATTGTCAAGCAAATAGGAACACGGCTATCAGCAATAAATCACTAAATATCAAAGTTGGATTTATCTCAGGAAGAACACAGCCTAAATAAAAAAAGATCCTTTTCAAAGCTTGTGGCATTAAATGGGATTGATTTCTAACAGATTATCCTATATAACTGCCCAAATAAAATGATTCAAATCTAAACATCTGTACCTTTTTATTAAGTGATACTATTTTCTAGACAGCAAACATGCCTATAACACTCAGTAACCATACCAATTATGATAACTAACAGTACTCCCAACATCAGAAATATTAGTGAATAAATAAACAAGTGGAAAACATCTTTATCAAGCTACCTTCTAATAGGAAGACTGCTTGCTTGTGAAAAATTTTCACCAGTGTGTCATCCAATTCAATTTCCTGAAGCTTAGAAATGAGCTGCTCCTCATTCCGGCAAACCTTCTCTTGTGTGTACAGCCCGTCAGGCATGATACGCTGCTGTCCTAGCCCGATCAGGGCTACTTCCACAGCCAGTGTTAAATAGGATTCCCCTTCTTCTAAGAATTTGTGTGCAGGTAGATGCTGGTATTCCAGAGACTTGCAATGTCCCATATTCTCTGTAAAACGCCACAAAGAAACCAGGGCTCAGAAACTACTTTTGCAGGTACTCGGTAATAGGTACAAATATTTATTCTACCAATACTGTTAAATAAATTATTGACTTAATTCCAAGAAGGCCAGAAAACATGTTTCTTAGGTTAAAATGCAAAGTTTTCTAATGTCTTTTTTAAATGATTATGAATGATTGAATGTGTATCTTTTGGGGCATAGAATATTATCAATATTTCTCTCCCACTGAAAATGAATCACCAAAGAAAACTATAAGAAATGTAGGAAAACTTAAAAAGTGAAAAAAAAAATTTAACTAAACAATGGTAAAACTGCATAATGATGGCAATAGTAACTAATTTTTTTAAACCTGGCATTTAAAAATAAGTTTCCACAGTTTTATTACAATGTTGAAATGTATGATGAAAACGGCACAAAACACAACATACGTAACCCAATTTTAGGTCCTTTTTGTTACCCAAGAGTCATCAGTTACAACAATAGGAATGATCTTTTGAGAATGACTTTCTTGTTTCTGCTACAGGGCTTCTATTAGAAATTATAATAGGCCTCAACCATCAAACTCCCAAGGTGAGCTAATTCAGTCATAACCTTTGACTTTCCTGACAGAGTTTAGGTCAGCCATAATCCATGAAGGTAACCACCACAGGGGAAATTAAGGAGAGGCAAGATAATTCCCCTGGCCTCATCTAGCCAAGGAAGCAGCAGAGTGACAGTCCTTTCTCCCTTCTTCACCTCTACCCAATGCCCTGGGGTAGTCTTTTGAGGAATGATTCTTAAGTCTCAAGGGACCAAAGAGAAATCTCAAAGTAACACTTTAAAGCAATGTGTGATGTAGAACAGGTTTAATGCATTTAATGCTCTCCTCAGGAGCCCTGGTGGCACAGTGATTAAAGCACTCAGCTGCTAACTGAAAGGATGGCAGTTGGAACCCATCAGCTGCTCCATGGAAGAAAGATGTGGCAGTCTGCTTCCGTAAAGATCACAGCCTTGAAAACCCTATGGGGCAGTTCTACCCTGTCCTATAAGGTAAGCTATACTATGCATTGGAATCGACTCGACAGCAATGAGGTTTTTTTTTTTGGACTGCTCTCCTTAATGTAGACTAAAATATTAAGTAGCAAGTAACTTGTAACACAAAGACAAATGAGAAATATGAAAATAAATTCTCTGATTCTAAGTACTATGATGCACATCTTTATTTTATATCTTTATGTTAGAGAAGAATCATAAACGCAGATAAATTCTTAGATTTAGAATCACTGGTTAAAAGGAAATAAAGAATTTTAGGGTTCTTGACAATGAGCTGCCAACTGTCAACTTTTCCCAGTTTCTAGATGCCTGCCTGAAATGCAGGAGCATGCCCATTTCCTTGCTCTCTTGCTAACTTACGTGTTGTTAATTATATGGATTCATAAAACAAACTGTGAAGAAAAACAGTGACTAATGCTATTCAGGCTCTAGAAAGAGAAAAGCACGTGAGACAAATGTCACTGGTTTTACCTGTAAAATCTGAGAAACCAGAGAAGCTCTCATCGTCAGTGCGGCAGGCTTCCATAAGGCTACTGAAGAGAGTGCCCACGGGGTCCAAGGGATGTCCGACCCAGCCCTCCATATTGGTTATTGAGGTTATGCTTTTATGGGGTAGCTCTGTGTAAGAAAAGGATTTGAGAGACGAGAAGAGGGGAGAAGAAGGGAGAAAAGAGGCTTTACCATGTAATACTGGTATCCTAAATATTAACTGCATTAAGTTGGAAATTTCCTCTTTAATTAAAAGCACAAAAACAAAAGGTACACATAATTCCCAACTTATGAACTGTCTGAGTTCTAAAAGTGCATCCATAAGTCAATATAAACAGTACTAAATTCCCAGCACAGCTCCCAGACATTTAATTCACGTGTCCAGGACACTGAGTTAACATTACTATTTACACTACTAAAACACTTTGGTACGGGGAAGAATTAATTCTAAATCTTCATCTGAGAAGCCAGGGGCAATTCTCCCATTTCCCTAGAAGTGGCATTAGGGAAAACTAAGAAGTCCCCCTGGAATTATCAATTGGATAACTCTACAATTATATTAAGAAAATCTCTCTCAGAGGTATCTCAGAGTCAGTATTATTCACTGGGCCATCTAAATTGGGGACCAGAGGGCAGCTATAGCCAGAGTTAGACTTGAACTCCCACATGAATATCATTAAATTATTCCCCTATCGACTTATAAAAGTCTTCCTTATTGTGGACCTATAAGCTATTTAAGAGAAGACCTTTGCCACAAAAAAGGGGAATGATAGCAGAAGATAGCAGATAATCTGGAATAAAACATATTCTTTTCATTTCCTTCACAGAATGTTAGCACTTTGAAGTTCTTAAGTTAAACTACTTAATGTTTTCAGATATATTCCATTGTAAATAATGCAGTATCTTATATCTAAGTGCTTTCTAAAGCAATAAATAATAGTAGCTCCTTCTTAAAGGAAAACATAATCTATATGCAATATAAAATATACAAGAACAAAACGGGCTTATAAATAGTTTAAGGACCATTCTATGAATCCAATGTTCCTTCAAAAATCTTCTAGTTTTGGACTATGAACTATCAGTACATAAAAATTAGGTATGGCATGGTACAATGCATTTCAAATTTATGTAAGTTGGAGTCCTAGATTCCTTGCAAAGGACCTTCCCTTCAGTTTCTGTCACTGGCTTTCATACATATAACAAGTATGAAAAGAAAATGAGAATTACTCTTTGGAACAACCAAATATATATATTTGGTGGAAAAAATATATGGTAAGTGAAGCATTGTGTCTGTGTGAGTGCAATCTATTGTCAAGTGATTAAAAACTGGGGATAAAATGTTACAAAATGCTTGCTCTTTATGACTCCAGTTTTAAAACATTCATGGGAAAACACAGAAATGAAAGAAATCAAAAACGAAGGAGTACAGTTTTTTACAGAATCAGGAACCTGACATATCATGCCAAATAGCACTGAAAATGTACAAGACATTTCATTAACTAATCTTGGCCATTTAACAAATGACTGTTACGGCACTTTGAACTCATAACAACGATGGAAGTCTATTCTTTAAATATAACCAACAACAAACAAAAAAGGTAAAGGAAGAAATGGGTATAGATAATATAATCTTAGTAATACTTAGGAATAAAAGTTTTCATAGCTTGCAGGACAAAAGCGAAATAGGTCTAAGAATGGCCTAGGCCTGGGCTATAGAAATATTTCAAAGACAGTAAACCTTACAACACACATAAAAAATTGTATACATATAGAAGGAACAAGGAAGTATATGGACGAATCAGAAAAAACATATATATTTATTTTTCTGATCAGGGCCTTATGCTATAACCCTTTGCAATGACTATTATTTAGTAATGCTTACCTACAAATTAAAAGATTAATAAACAGATAAAGAAAAGCTTAATGTGTTCTATTGGTTACAAGCTCATCAAGCATCAATTAAAGAACTTGAAAAATTCAGAAGTTCTGTGCTGGTCACTTCATACGTAAGTAAAATGTCCTGATGTACAAATTATTACAGCTAGACATTTTTGGAGTGCTTACATTGTGCCAGGCACTGTTCTAAGTGCTTTACAGGAATTAACTAGTTGAACCTCTCAACAACTCTAAGAGATGGGTCTTGTACTAAGCCCCATTCCACAGATGAAGAATCTAAATCACAGACAGAATAAGTAATTGCCTGAGGCCACCCAGCTGGGGCCTAGTGCTAAGATTCAAATACAGGCTGTCTATGCCCTGAGCCCTTACTTTTAGAATTAAAACTCAGTTTAACAAAACAAGACATTTGGCTAACTTGCATTTTAATTTTAGATCATTCATCTCTCAGACATATTAAACAGTTACTCAAACAATGAAGAATTTTCCCCTTAAAAAATTAATGTAAGGGAGTTTTAAAAATCTTATTTCATGTAACATTCAACCATGAAAAAAAATGCCTAAAATTTCTCACAAATCAACTATTAAATATTTTCAAATGAGTAGCGAGTAAGACCATCTCTATGGCTCTAGTTTTAAAAGCCATCTATTCCAGAAGAGCACAAAACCTAGTGATGTCATTACCAAGAATCCCAATCCAGTGAAAACAAACTCCTTTCACATTCACCTTTTTTTTGAGTTCGGAATATTTCCAACTGTTTCTGCTGCTGTCGCCTTAACGTGTTAACAATAGCTATTGCTAGTCTCAGTGCTTCTCTTGGGTACCCATGAGAACGTAACGCATCCACTCTTGCACAGGCTGTAGGAACATGTTCTAAAACAGAAAGTTAAGGGGGGAGAGTTGCCACTGTCAGATTTATCTACAAAAATGGAATTCAACAGTCAGATGTTTTTCCCCAAAATACTATTAAAAAAATACCAGAAACCATGTCTGAACGTGGATTTAAATGAAAAACTCAGCTCTTATTGCCAAGCATTCATCCATTTCCCACTGAATCTCTCAACTCTCAACTTCCCACTCTAATAATGCTATAGAAACTAAACAAAGAAGTAAGTCATGGAAATGTCTTTCCGGTTTGGCCACTTACCATGCCAGAGGGGCCACCCGCCGGAGTCAAAGAGGGAGTTTTCAGTGTCGTCATGGTAACAGTAGTTGGTGTATAGGTCACTGCTGATAATGTGCTGCAAGTGGCTATCCTGCCAGTGAAGATCACATGCCTCGATGGCTCGGCTGAACACTGTCCGATGTGGCCTGTTCGATGAATCTGTTTTTTCCACAATTCAGAAAGCCGTGTCAGCTATTATTCACATGTGAGCAAATCAGTCATACCATTCTGTGGCCAGATGTTCATGAACACACCCACACACATTGTCCTGCACCCCCTAAGCAGAAGGGTGAAGGGTGAACACTCTCACATCCTAAGTACTAGGAGGCAAGTCAGCCCAAAGAGCTACCATTCACTCATTTGTTTTGTCAAACACAAACACTCTGCAGCCATTAAAGCTAAGGTTAAAGGCATCCTGCAAAAAGAATCGTCAAGTCTAGTTTCCATGCCAAATACACTCAAAGGAGGCACTCGGCACAAATGTCAGAGGAAAACTCACTGCTCCCCACATCTGAGGTGCTGTGGTGGGCTGCCCCGATGGGATCAACAGCTCTCACAAACACTATGCAAGAGATGCGACACCAGCCATGGAACCTTTCAGGAAGATGCAGTCAGCCTTTAAAGATATGCATAAGGGTTGTGCTTTTGGTTGTATTTTTTAACTATATTGTGCGGTTTTGCACAATTAAAACTATTATGCTTCTTGGGATATAAAGATTAAATGCCACTTTATATCCCAAAGGGCATAAATGCATATATTTAACATTTCACAAAGCCACACAACATAGCTACAAAACAAACCAGCACACTTACCTTGCCCCTACAGGCTGCCTCCTGACTCCTGGGCAGGTTCCATGACTGGTGTGATATCCCCAGCATAGTGTATGCTGGGGCATCACAAAAGAGCAGAAGCATACACTCCAAAGAGGGTTCAAGTTTCAGGACCTGACGGAGAAAAGAAACGTTTGGGGAATAAAGGATATTCTCACCCCAGCTCCTGGGATTATTCAGTTCCTACAGATAACATGGTTCAGACTTAACTGCACTCCCAGCCCGTGAGTCCCCACTCCAGACTTACCTTCAACTGTGCCACAAACCTTAGTAAGACTCAACTGAAAATCTGGGTAACAAACTATTTTATTTATGAGTACTTTATTGAGCTCAAGGAAAGCCCCTCACTGTTCTGAGACTTAACTAAATGAGAAGCAAAATCTGGAGCTTCCTTAGTTGATAAGGTTTCATCTTCCTGTCACTGGAGCTTTGGCTGAGCACAGACATAAGGGAAATCACAAAAATCAAAGAACAACTGAATCAAGAAGAAGAAATCTGAGAAATCATCTAGTCCACCCTCCTTATCCTGCTGACGGAACAGAAAACCAAGAGAAGTAAAGTGGCTTGCGAAGGTCACACAGCCAGGCAGTGGCAGTTGGGATCAAAACATAGACATACTATAAGTGAAATGCACTGTTTAGTCTGGAGGATGGACCACTTCTTATTAGCTTCCTAAGGCCTAAGGCATATTCATGTTTAACCAAAGAGAATGTAATACAGGGAAAGTAAAAAATGAATTGTAAAATGTTAGGATGGCAGTCTCAAAGAGGCAGTGGGGAGTGAAACACAGAACATTCCGAGTATAAACAGAAGAGGATTAAAGAGACTCTTTCCTAGCAATGAAAGAGAATAAGTATTTAACAACTAAACTTGAAAATTTTGAGCATCTTGAAGAAAAAAATTGGGATACGAAGGTAATTTATTTTCTTTGAGGTTATTAAATAAAATCATCATGGGCAATAAAGATGTGACAGATTTCAAACTGAATTCCCAAAGCAAATATCTCTAGACAAAGCAGCGTTAGACAAGCATCTTTCCCCAGTCCTAAAACCTCTTTTCGATTGGACAAGCCCCTATGGAGTAATACAAATCAATTTCTTTCTTTGTAGAGACTGAAAATACCATGCTAGCATCACATTCAAACTCAGCACATTGTCCAGCTCTTTCTAGTAGTACCAACTCCATGTGGCGCTAGCACATACAGAATGACAGTCTTGATTCTGGATGCTTCTCATGTCACCTAATTCCCACGTTTCATCTATCATAACTTTAAAGTTTTTTAAGTTCTCTCTAAACAAAAAGTCAAACAAGAAGAGTGATAGGTTCATAAAATTTTCTTTGCAAGAGCAGACTACTTTGTTAAGAATTTTGTTCTGAAAGAGAGGAAAAAATTCTGCAGTAGCTAGAGGGAAAAATGGGGCCAAGGAAGGATATTTTTAAAGACGGAGGTACTTGAGCGGAATGAAGAGACCCAACAGATGGGGACAGGCTGAAAAAATAAGACAGACATGAGCGACAGAGGTACTTAAGAGGAGGTCTGGAAATGTTTAGAGGCATTTCTTGGTTGTCCCAAAGACTAGAGGATACTATTTACATATACATAGCAAGTGGGAACATGTATGGCTAGACAGACCTTCACAATAATGAATTTTCCTAGCCCAAATTCCACTAACATCCCACACCTGGACATAACATTTTTACTTGATACATTCTAAAACAAGAATGTTTAACTGACCAGCTAATTAAACTACAGAGTAGCTCAAATAAGAACTGACAGAGATAAAAACACACAGATCCTTAAGCTTCTCAATATTTTGTTTTATAAAGTAATGATTATCATTCTACTCCATGATTTTTAAAGTTAAAAAAGAATATTCAAAATCATCAGTAGGCCATTTTAACACATACTAAAGTATATAAGTATATCCATTTGTATTTTGAGAATACTTTAAAAAAGTACAAAGGTCTCAGGTAAAATCTAAACACATACACACATTCACAGTTAAAACATAATAAACAATTGAATTACAATAAGAAGTTTTTAAGTGAGTAAAATAATTTTCCTGTACATATCCTAAGCTACTGTTATAAACATATATGTACAATAAAGCATATACAAAGTGAGCAGAATATTATTGTGGACTCACCTTGGTTGGCATTTGCGCCCTGAGGCAGAGCATTGGTTAAGTTGGGTAACTCACTGCTGTGATTTCCATCTTCCCATGGACAGACATCAACACTGTTCCATTTTTTCAGCTGTTTCAGCCAACTGGCCTTCTGCTCCAACTTGCAGTGGGGATTTAAAACTATACACATCCACAGAGCACCTAATTTAAAGGGGGAGAGGGAATAAATTTTTAAAAATTATAAAAATGTCCAATTATAGTAGCTAATGATAAATTTTAAACCATTTCAAAACGAACCCAAGTCAGTCATTTATATAACCCAGTCCTCCCTGATCTGAGCCACAAATCTTACAAAGAGAGTTTAATGCAAAGAATAGCAGGGCCTGAGTTTGAACTAAAAGTCCAAACGATGTTACACATAAGGAAAGATACTTCAAATGTTAATTGTAATCACCTTCCTATTTGTATGACAATTTAGACAAAAAAATCAATCAAGTATACAATCCTAAGGTCCAATTTACCACTGTAATTTACAGACAGATTTTATACATGAACGCTATAGCAAAACACTCCAAAAGGTTTGTGTAGCACAAAAATTAAACTCACTTTCCAAGATTACCTTTTAAAATCATGAAAGCATACAATGGACACAAACAATTTCCTAGTCTCCTTATAAGCATTTATATGGTTATAAAACTTTATCATTTTTATTAGTGTGCATATCTATATATCAATGGAGTATGAACAGTTTTGGGAGGGAAAAAGCCAGCACAATAGATTTTTTAAAAATAAAATTCACTTAGAAATGGGGCCAAGATGGCGGAGTAGTCAGATACTTTCCATGGTCCCTCTTACAACAAAGACCCAAAAAAACAAGTGAATCGATTATATATGACAATCTAGGAGTCCTGAACATCAAAGGCAAAGTTGAGGAACTGGACTGAGTGGCAGGGGGAGGGAGAGACGGTTCAGAAGCACTGAGGAGTTGCCAGACCTGACCCAGCAGGAACCAGCACCCTGCAGGCTGGATCGGCTGGTGTGCACGGTAAGGCAAGCAGCAGTGCTCGGGATGCATTTTCCACATCGGGAGAGATTGAGTGGCAGAGATTCTACTCAAGCCTCCAGAACCAGTGAAAAGTGGCACTCAGTCAGCAAAAGTATGTGCGTCTACCCCACCAAGTGGATCAAAAAACATCCCATTTGGGAAGAAGCTCTTTGCAATTTACCTTCCTCCTCCCCACTATGCACCGGGTCCCAGGCCAGCTTCAGTGATAGCCACACCCCCTGGGCCAGAAGTAGGTCCTGTCACATGCCCTGAGCCATTCTCTTGGCCTTAGAGAGGGAACAAATTAACAAACAGGAAAAGGTAATCTGCCAGCTCCCCTAAGTGGAGAACTCAGGGTAGGCACAGCTCCTTTGACTAGGCACAGGCATAAGGGGCCCATGGACTTTGAATACCTTACACCCCTGCACAGACCTGTGTGGGCCCATTTCAAAAGCATAGGCCCTCATTAGCACACTACAACAGGGTATATAACTGAAGCCTAACTTCAACTGTATCAGCTATATGGTGGAGTGGTAGGTTCGTGACATATTTAACATCACTCTGCCCATTAAGCAGGGTACTCCCCTACCCACATTAGGGACCTGAGGACTGGTGGCTCCACCCACACCACCAAGCCACCTGTGACAGGGGTCCAAGAATAAGTGGTGCTTCCCAGTCCTTATAGTCAATGGCACTGGGTGCCCATAGTCCACCTGCAAAACCCATCCACCTACACACTCTAGGGAACAGGGACATGTTTTCCTTCCAGATATTCAGGGGCAGCTGTCAGCCCCCTGCCTGGATCAGCACGTGACCCCCTACTGCAGTCAGATACCTGTGCCTACACCAATCACCCCTGCCCGTCTAGGACTGTAGGTGAGAGCCTGCACCACACGCTTGGTGACCAACTACTTAGACACCTTAGCTGAACCCATACAAGAAAAGTAAATGGACTCCTAGGCTCACGTACATAGTAACAGATCTAACCACCTGGTGACAGGACGTTAGAGCTTCAAAGGTACCAATAATCAAACTAGATCACATGAGCAGCCTATTTAAGCATATCAAAACAAAACAAAACAAGAAGCTAGGACACACTAAGCAAACATAAAATAAATAAACATAATAATATATCGATGGCTAGGAGACAATAGTCATTATCAAATGACATAAACCGGCAGACCATGATGGCTTCAGCAAGCTCCCAAAACAAAGAATCAAGAGATCTTCCAGAGAAAGATAACTTTTTGGAATTACCAGAGGTAGAATACAAAAGATTAATATACAGAACTCTTCAAGAGATCAGGAAGGAGATCAGGAAAAACACAGAACAATCCAAGGAACACACAGAAAAAGCAATACAGGAACTTAAAAAGATTAGAGAAGAGCAAAATGACAAATTTAACAGGCTGTAAGAATCCACAGAGAGACAGCAAACAGAACTCTTGAAGATTAACAATGAAATTTCAGAATTAGACAACTCAATAGAAAGTCACAGGGGCAGAATTGAGGCAACAGAAGTCAGAATTAGTGAGATTGAAGATAAAGCACTTGACACCAACTTATTTGAGGAAAATTCAGATAAAAGAATTTAAAAAAATGAAGAAACCCTAAGAAACATGTGGGACTCTATCAAGAGGAATAACCTGCGAATGATTAGAGTACCAGAATACGGGGTGGACGGGGAGGTAACAGAAAATGCAGAGAGAATTGTTGACGATTTGTTGGCAGAAAACTTCCCTGATAAGGTGAAAGATGACAACATATCTATCCAAGATGCTCAAAAACTCCACACAAGGTAGATCCCAAAAGAAAGTCACCAAGACATATAATCAAACTTGCCAAAACCAAAGATAAAGAGATAATTTTAAGAGTGGCTAGGGATAAAGGAGAAGTCATCTACAAAGGAGTCAATAAAACTAGGCTTGGACTACTCAGCAGAAACCATGCAGGCAAGAAGGCAATGGGATTATATATATAAAGCCCTGAAGGAAAAAAAACTGCCAACCAAGAATTTTATATCCAGCAAAACTGTCTCTCAAATATGATGATGGAATTAGGGCATTTCCAGAGAAACAGAAGTTTAGAGAATTTGCGAAAACTAAACCAAATTTACAAGAAATACTAAAGGGAGTCCTCTGGTTTGAAAATAAGTAACATCAGATAACAACCCAAGACTAGAACACAGGACAGAGCAACCAGGTATAAACCCAGTTAGGGAAGTCACAAAAATAAACCAAAGCTAAGATACCGTAAGCAGAGAAACAAAGAAGTCAATATTGAAAAAATGACAACATTTAAAACAAAAAAGAGGGACTAAAAAAAATGCAGTCATAGATCTTTCAAATGGAGAGGAAGTCAAGGCAACATAAAGAAATAAAAGATTGGTTTAAACTTAGAAAAATAGGGGTAAATATTAAGGTAACCACAAAGGAAACTAACAATCCTACACATCAAAATAAAAAACAAGAAAAACAGAAAGACTCAGCAAATACTAAATCAACAACAATGAAAAAGATGAAAAGAAAATACATAAAGAAAAACTACTCAGCACAAAAACTTAAGTGGAACAAAGAAACCATCAACAATACAAAAAAAATCAAAATGATAGCACTAAACTCAAACCTATCAATAATTACGCTGAATGTAAATGGACTAAGTACACCAATAAAGAGACAGACAGTGGCAGAATGGATAAAAAAAAAACATGATCTGTCTATATGCTGCCTACAAGAGACATACCTTAGACTTAAAAACACAAACAAACTAAAACTCAAAGTAAAGAAAAAAATATATCAAGCAAACAATATTCAAAAAAGAGTAGGAGTGGCAATATTAATCTTTGACAAAATAGACTTTAAAGTAAAATCCAGCACAAAGGATAAGGAAGGACACCATAAAATGATTAAAGGGTCAACATACCAGGAGGACATAACTATAATAAATATTTACGTGCCCAATGACAGGGCTCCAAAATACATAAAA
>NW_004443965.1:22014233-22061745 GCF_000243295.1 Trichechus manatus latirostris
TAAAAAACAATGAATCCTCGAGACATCTCATAACATGGATGAATCTGGAAGGCATTATGCTGAGTGAAATTAGTCAATTGCAAAAGGACAAATATTGTATGAGACCACTATTATAAGAACTCAAGAGAAAGTTTAAACACAGAAAAAAATATTCTTTGATGGTTACCAGGGTCGGAGGTGAATGAGAGGGGTATTCACTAATTAGATAGTCGATAAGAATTATCTTAGGTGAAGGGAAGGACAACACACAATACAGGGGAAGTCAACACAACTGGACTAAACCAAAAGCTAAGAAGTTTCCTGAATACCACCAAATACTTCAAGGGACACAGTAGCAGGGGCAGGGGTCTGGGGACCACGGTTTCAGGAGACATCTAGGTCAACTGGCATAACAAAATTTATTAAGAAAACGTTCTGCATCCCAGTTTGGTGAATGGCGGTCTGGGGTCTTAAAAGCTAGCAAGCAGCCATCTAAGATGCATCAATTAGTCCCAAGCCACCCGGAGCAAAGAAGAATGAAGAACACCAAAGACACAAGGAAAGTAGTAGCCCAAGAGACAGAAAGGGCCACATAAACCAGAGACTCCATCAGCCTGAGACCAGAAGAACTAGATGGTGTCTGGCTACCACCAATGTCCATCCTGGCAGGGAACATAATAGAGAGTCCCTGGTGGAGCAGGAGAAACGTAGGGTGCAGAACTCAAATTCTAGTAAAAAGACCAGACTTAATGGTCTGACTGAGACCAGAGGAATCCCAGAAGACATGGCCCCCAGACTCTGTTAGCCCAGAACTAAAACCATTTCCAAAGCCAACTCTTCAGACATAGATTAGACTGGACTATAAGACATAAAATGTCCTTCTCAAGAGTGTCCTTCTCAGTTCAAGTAGATACATGAGACTAAATGGGTAGCTCCTGTCCGGAGGCGAGATGAGAAGGCAAAAAGGTAAAGGAGCTGGTTGAGGGGACATGGGAAATACCGGGTGGAAAGGAGGAGTGTGCTGTTGCATTATAGGGGGAGCAACTAGGGTCACATAACGATGTGTGTATAAATTTTTGTATGAGAAACTAACCTGAACTGTAAACTTTCACTTAAAGCACAATTAAAAAAAAAAAAAATTCTGTAAAAATAAAATCCACTTAAACACATTTCCCTAAATGATTTAACCAGAAACTAATCTGCATATGAAATGAAATCACTAAATTTATGTCTTTATCTAAATAAAGTCACTAAGTTATCACTTTATATGAATAAAATCAGTAAATGCTCATCAAAATTTCACCAGTTTTTCAAAGGAAAAGCAATAATGAATTTAGAGGAAAAAAGGATAGTTCAATTTAAATAATTAAGGTGACTGGTAAATTTATTATTACTTTCTACTTTCTTAAAAGAGGTAGCTAATCCAAGCAAATATGGCAAACATTTTAAAAGTTCAAGTTTACTTTGTTAATTTCAAAACAAGACAGATTCTAGTACTTCATAGCCCTTTACAACGGCTTTCTTTGTAAAGATATATGGTGTTTGTCTGTGTATGTTTTAATCAGTTGTGTTAGCCAAATGAATAATAAAGGTAGATAGGATCATTGTTTATGTTTTATTTGCCCAAAAGAGATACTTTACATTTTTCTACATTTAAAATAAACTAGCTTCTGTAATTGGGAAAACTGATATTTTAAATACCAAAGAACTTTTACCAACAGAAAATAAAAGTGGCCACAGCCTAAGCCACAGATATTTACAATCTACATTATTGTATTTTTAAATGCCAATTAAAAACAAAGCATAGTGAGTCAATGATTGCAACTAAAAACTCTGGATAAAATACACAAATCAACAATCTGAGGCCTCTGAAAAGTAAACAATAGCAAGTAGATTGGAGAGAGGAAATAAAACTTGAAGAAACAACCCATATATGGGTGAGTTTCCTGTTACTTTTTTTCTCTCCTGGCTTTTACTAGATTAACCTCATCTGGGGAACTTCACAGAGGGCACATGCAGCAAACACTCTGAGAGGAACCTCATCTAGCTGGTAACAGGACTGGGCAAAAAGACCCCCATGAGCCAGAGTATGTGTGGGAGAATCTCAGAGAGGAGAAAGCTGGAAAAGGGGATCTCTTGATTCTGTGTACAAACTGGCACAAGTCCCATCTTATCTAACATGCATGAGACAGACCCAAGGCAGCATAGCCAAGGCTTTGAACACCGAATTGAAAATGGAACCATCACTCAAAGAAGGTGAAAGAGAATTTAGGTCTGAATCTACCCTGGTTGATTGCCTGTTTAAAAAACAAAAGCAAAAATTCTCCAGAGGATTTTAATAAGACACAGACTCTTACAACACGGTATTAAAACTGTTCAGAATTCAGAATTGCTTGGCATACAAAGAAAAAGAAAAATGTAACCAATTCTCAAGGGAAAGACAATCAACAAATGTCAACCAAGATGAACTAGATGCTGGAATTATCAGTAAGAGACTTTATACCCCATAAACCCATTGCCGTCGAGTCAATTCTAACTCACAGTGACCTTAAAGGACTGAGTGGAACTGCCCCATAGGGTTTCCAAGGAGCGGCTGGTGGATTCAAACTGCTGACGTTTCGGTTAGCAGCCGTAGCTCTTAACTACTACGTCACCAGGGTTTTCAAGAGACTTTATAGCAACTATTATAGCTATGCTCCATAAGATGAAGGCAAACACTATCAAAAAGGAACGAAAGTCAGAAGTACTCACAAGCAAAATAGAAATTATAAAAAATAATTAAATCTAAGTTTTAAAACTAAAGAAAACAATATTGAAATTAAAAAATTCACTGGATGGGGTCAATAGCAGAACGGAGACCTTGTTGCTGTTAGGTGTCATCAAGTAGGCTCAGATTTATAGTGACCCTGTATACAACAGAACAAAATGCTATTGGTCCTGTGCCATATTCAAAATCACTGCTATGTTTGAGCCTATTGTTGGAGCCACTGGGTCAATCCATCTCTTCCAGGGTCTTCCTCTTTTTTGCTGACGCTCTACCTTACCAAGCATGAACTCCTTTTCCAAGGACAGATCCCTCCAGATAACATGTCCATAGTACAAGACAAAAACTCACAACATCCACACTCAAAAAAAACACTCGCGCTAGAGCTCCCAAAACACAAAAGTGTGGGGTTTTTTTTTTGGCAGTCCATGGTATATTCAATATTCTTTGCAAACACCATAATTGAAAGGCATCAATTCTTCTTCAGTCCTCCTTATTCACTGTCCAGCTTTCGCATGCATATAAGGTGATTGAAAATATCATGGCTTGGGTCAGGTGCACCTTAGTCCTCAATGTGATAACTTTGCTTTACAACACTTTAGACTAGAGATCTTTTGCAGCAAAATTTTCCAGTGCAATACGTCATTTGATTTTTTTTACTGCTGCTTCCATGGGTGTTGATTGTGGATGCAAGTAAAATGAAATCCTTGACAACTTCCATCTTTTCTGTTTGTCATGATGTTGCTTATTGGTCCAGTTGTGAAGATTTTTGTTTTCTTTAAGTTGAGGTATAATCCATACCAAAGGCTGTAGTCTTCGAGCTTCTTTATTAAGTGCTTCAATCCTTCTTCATTTTCAGCAAGCAAGGTTGTGTCATCTGCATATTGCAAATTGTTAATGAGTCTTCCTTCAATCCTGATGCCACGTTCTTCTTTATATAGTTCAACTTCTCAGATTATTTGCTCAGCACACAGACTGAATAAATATGGTGAAAGGATACAAACCTGACACACACCTTACCTGATTTTAAACCACACAGCATCCCCTTGTTCTGTTCAAACGACTGCCTCTTGGTCTATGTACAGGTTCCACATGAGCACAATTAAGTGTTCTGTAATTCCCATTCTCTGCAATGTTACCCATAATTTGTTACAATCCACACAGTTGAACGCCTTTGCATAGTCAATAAAATACAGGTAAACATCTTTCTGGTATTTTCTGCTTTCAGCCAAAATCCATCTGACACCAGCAATGATATCCCTCATTCCACATCCTCTTCTGAATCTGGCTTGAATTTCTGGCAGTTCCCTATAGGTGTACTGCTGCAATCACTTTTGAATTAGCTTCAGCAATATTTTATCTGCATTGATATTAATGATATTGTTTGATAATTTCTGCACCTGTTGGATCAACTTTCTTTGGAATGGGCACAAATTTTGATCTCTTTCAGTAGGTTGGCCAGATAGCTGTCTTCCAAATTTCTTGGCATAGACCAGTGAGTGCTACCATTGTTGCATCCACTTGCTGAAACATCTCAGTTGGTATTCCATCAATTCTTGGAGGCTTGTTTTTTACCAATGCCTTCCGTGAAGCTTGGACTTCTTTCTTCAATGCCATCAGTTCTCGATCATATGCTACCTCTTGAAATGACTGAACATCAACCAATTATTTTGGTTCAGTGACTCTGTGTATTCCTTCCATCTTCTTTTGATGCATCCTGCATCGTTCAATATTTTGCCAGTAGAATCTTTCACTATTGCCACTCAAGGCTTGAACTTTTTCTTCAATTCTTTCAGCTTTAGAAATGCCAAGTGTGTTCTTCCCTTTTGGT
Source organism: Trichechus manatus latirostris (assembly GCF_000243295.1). Lineage (NCBI taxonomy): Eukaryota > Metazoa > Chordata > Mammalia > Sirenia > Trichechidae > Trichechus > Trichechus manatus. Next base: position 22,018,808 of record NW_004443965.1, read on the forward strand.
TTTCTAACTCCAGGTCTTTGCACATTTATTATAATACTTTATCTTCTCCAGCTGCTTTTGGAATTTTCTGTTCACCTCTTTTAGAAAAGAGAGAATGGAGATGACAGAGGTGAAAGTCAGTGAATTTGAGGCTAGATCAATAATTATCCCATGTGAAAACCAGAAAGAAAAACATTTAAGAGGAAAATAAACAGAGACTTAAAGACTGGTGGGAAAATATCAAAAAACTAACATTTGGGTCACTGGAATTCCAGAAAATGAAAAAGAAGTACAGAAAAAATTTAGAAAAAATAACAACTGAAAACTCCCCAAATTTGAAAAAGACATGAATTTACAGAGTCAAGAAGTTCAGCCCACCCCAAAAAGGGTAAACTCAAAAACGCCATGCCCAAACACATCATAATCAAATTGCTGAAAACCAAATATTTAAAAAAAAAAAAAAAAAAGCTTACGGTTAGAGAAAAACAAAAAACCACATATAGAAGAACAATAACTTGAATTATTGTAGATTTCTCATCAGAAATCATATAGGACAGAAGACAGTGGAACAATGTCTTTTAAGTGTTTAAAGAAATGAAGTGTCCAGCCAGAACTCTATATTCAGCAAAAATACCATTCAGGAAGAATGGTGAAATAAAAGGATTCTCAGATGAAGGAAAATTAACATAATTTGTTGCCAAGAGACCTATTCTAGAAAAAAATGCTGCAGGAAGTTCTTCACGCTTAAGAGAAATGATACAGGGGTAAACCAGGAACTTCAGAAATAAAGGAAGAACGGTAGAAATGATAAATATCTGAGTAAATAGATGATTTTTGTCCTATTAAAGTTCTTTAAAATACATAGTAAATATTTTAACATTGTCTTGTGGAGTTTTAAATGTATGTAGATGTAACACACATGACAACTATAACATAAAGGAGAAAGAGTAGAAGGACCTATACAGTTAGATTCTACATTCTACTTAAAGTGGCAAAATATTAACTCAAAAAAGACTGTGAAAGGCTAGGTATGTTTATTGTAAAACTGGAACCACTAAAAAAATACTAGGAGATACAAACAAAAAAGTCAAGAGATAAGTTAAAATGAAATACTAAAAATCAATCAAATAATCCAAAAGAAACAGAGGAGACAAACAAAAAAATGGTAGACCTAAATTCAACCATATCAATAATTACATTAAATGTAAATGATCTAAACATACCAATTAAAAGAGATGGTCATCAGATTTAAAAACAAGATCCAACTCTATGCTGTGTAGCAGAAATTCACTTTAAATATAATGGCATAGTTTAAAATGTAAAAGGTTGGAAAAGATGTACCATGCAAACACTATAAAAATAATCTGTAGTGGCTATACGCATTAATTATCAGACAAAGTAGATATCAGAACAGCGGAAACTACCAGAGACAAAGTGGGACCTTACATAATGATAAAAGATCAATTTTCTAAGAATAACAACTGTAAATGAAATATGCACCTAACAAAATGACTTCAAAACACATGAAGCAAAAACTGACATAAATGAAAGGAGAAATAGGTAAATCCACAGTTATATTTAGAGAAGTCAACACTCCTCTGTCAGTAACTAATACAGTAAACAGAAAATTGGAAGGATGAAGAATATCTGAACAATACTATCAACCAACTTAACATAACTGACATTTACAGAACACTCCCCCTAAATCAGTAACTAAAACAAAAACAAAAACCTACTCTTTTAAAGTGCACACAGAACCTTCACCAATATAGTCCATATCCTGGGCTATAAAAAAAAAAAAACCTCGAAATTTTTAAAAGGATTGAAATCCCATAAAATATATTTTCTGACATAATAGAATTAACATAGAAATAAGTAACATGAAGATATTTGCAAAATTCTCAAATACCTGGAAATTAAACAACACACTATGAAATTACTCATGAGTCAAAGAGGAAGTCACAAGGGAAACTGGAAAATATTTTGTACTGAATAAAAATGAAAATAAGCATGTAAAAATTTCTGGCATACAGCTAAAAATGCATTTAGAGGAAAACTTATAGCATTAAATGCTTTTACTGGGAAAGAAGAAAGCATTCAAATCAATAATCTAAATATTCACTTTAAGAAACTGAGACAAGAATGGCAAATTAAATCAAAGCAAGCAGAAGGAAGAAAACAACAGGAATCAGAAATCAATGGAATTGAAGACAGACAAATAATAATAATAATGAAACAAAAAGCTGATTCTTTAAAAAGATGAGTAAAGCAACAGCACACTGAATGGAAAAAAGACAGTAATAGAAGAGGGCACATCATTATAGCTCTTAGAGACATTGAAAGGCTAATAAGGGAATACTACGAACAACTTTATGACCATAAATTCTACAATTTAGATGAAAGGGACAAATTTCTTGAAAATCACAAACCAACAAAGCTCACTCAAGAAGAAATAATAATCAAGATAGTCAGAAACCCATTAAAGAAATTAAATCCATAGTTAAAAATCTGCTAACAAAATGGATTCAGATGGTTTCCCTGGAAAATTTTACAAACATTTAAGAAAGAAATAATACTAATTCTATAGAATATCTTCCAGAAAATAGAAGAGAAGGGAATACATCACAATTTATCTGATGAGGCCAGCATTACCCTAATATCAAAACCAGACAAAAATATTACAAGTAAGTACAACTAAAGATCAATATCTCTTATAAGCATAGACGAAAAAATCCTCAACAATATGTTAGCAAATCTAATCAAGCAATATATAAAAAAGAAAATACAGCACAACTTAATTAGGTTTATCTCAGGTGTACAAGGCTAGTTCAACATTCAAAAATCAATCACTACTAATTCACCATATTAACAGACTAAAGGAGAAAAATTATATGCTCATCGCAATATATGTAGAAAAACCATTGGGCAAAACTGAACACTCGTTCATGATTTAAAAAAAAAAAGCGTCTCAGATAAAGGGCATCTACAAAAATACCTGCAGCTAACATCATAATGGTAAAAAACTGAATGATTTTCTCCTAAGATCAGTAAAAGGCTCTCACCATCCTATTCAACATCACATTGGAAGTTCTAGCCAGGCCAATAAGGCAAGAAAAGGAGGTAAAAGGCATAGATTGGAAAGGAAGAAATAAAAAAGCCTCTACTTGCAGAAAACTAACCTACAAAAAAGCCTTTAGACCTAATAAGTTTAGCAAGGTCCCATGACACAAGTTCAAAGCAAAGCAAAACAAAACAATTTTATATTCATATGCTAAAAATGAACAATTGGTTATCTTTTTTTTTTTTTAAGTACCATTTAAAGTAGCACCAAAAACATGAAATACTTGGCTATAAATCTCTCAAAATTATGTGCAGGATCTGTATGCTAAAAACTACAAAACACTGATAAAAGACACCAAAGACAACTTAAAAAAGTAGAAAGTTACCAATGTTCATGGATTAGAAAACTCAATATTGTTAAGATGTTGGTTCTCCCCAAATTAATCTATAAATTCAACACAACCCCATTCAAAAGCCTAGGGGGCTTTTTGTACATATTGACAAGCTGATTCTAAGACTTATATGGAGAGGCAAAGGAACTAGACTAGTGAAAACAATTTTAAAGGACAATGTTGAAAGAGTCACAGAACCCGATTTCAAGACTTCTTATAAAGTTACAGTAATCACGACACTGTGGTAATGGCAAAAGAATAGGCACATAGATCACTGAAACAGAATACACAGTTTATAAGATCCACACTAATATGCTCAATTAAAGTCTATTCAATGGAGAAAACACAGTCTTTTCAACAAATGATCCTGGAACAATTAGACATCCACGTGCAAAAAAAAAACAAAAAACAAAAAATCTCAATTGACAACTGCATACTTTACACAGGATAATTAACTCAAAATGGATCCTAGACCTAAACATAAAACCTAAAACCATAAAGCTTGTAGAAAAAATATGAGAAAATCTTGTGACCTTATGTTATGCAAAGATATTGTTATATACAATACCAAAAGCATGATCCATAAAAGATAAAATTGACACAGTGGACTTCACCAAAATTTAAAACCTAGCAGACTCTCAAAATTTAAAACCTTTGCTTTGCAAAAATCACTTGTTAAGCGAATGGGAGAAAATATAAGTCATGTATCTGACAAAGGAAATGTATCAGAATATGTAAAGCCCTCTAAAAACTCGCTAAGAAAACAATCCAATCAAAAATGGGCAATACATTTGGACAAATACTTTACCAAAAAAGATATACAGATCACAAATTGCAGATGAAAAAATGCTCAACATCATTAGTCATTAGGGAAATGCAAATTAAAACCACAATGAAACACCACTACACACTTCTTAAAATGGCTAAAATTAGGGGGGAAATTGACTACCAACTGCTGGTGAGGACATGGAGCAACCAGTATGCTCAAAAATTGCTGGTGAGAGTGCAAAATGGCACAGCCACTTGGGAAAACAGCTTGGCAATTTCTCATAAAACATGTATTTACCATATGACCCAGCAATTCTACTCCTAGTATTTGCCTCTCCCAAAAGAAAACTCACGTTCACACAAAAACTTGTACAAGAATGCTTACAGCAGCTTTATTCATAAATGCCAAAGATTGGAAACAACTTGAGTCCTTCAACTGGTGAACAGATAAACTGTGATATATCCACGCAATCGAATACTACCCAGCAATAACAAGAAACAAACCAAACCATTGATATACACAAAACATCTCAAATGCATTATGCTAAGTGAAGCCAGACTTAAAAGGCAACCGACACACAGACACACCTGCGTGCGCGCACGCGGACACACACACACACATTTTATGATTCAACTGATATTCTGGAAAAGCAAAACTAAAGGAAGAGAGAAAAGGTCAGTTATGGAATGGGGGTGGATGGTGGAGTTGACTACAAAGGCACAGTGACGGAACCATTATTTATCTTGATTGTAGTGAACGTCACTGTATGTAAATTATAAAATAAGTTGTAAAAAATTGTTACTGCTTCATATATGAATCAAACAATATTAGATAAGCTATTGATATTCCAGAGAACTAAGTATGAGAATTCTCTCTGCAGGACCCCTCTTAGAAGCCAATGAACACTACAATAGTCACTATCTTATTAAACCTATGCATTTTCTGTTCCAAGAACCAGGAAAATCAGCATCACATGAACCTGACCACAGACTGTCACAAAGCAAGGCACAAATCAAAATGGTATCAAAAGAATCCGTAAGTGACAGCCTTTCCTACCGAACCTAGCTGGAAAATGAGATACAATTTTAACAGGTTTCACGTTTTGAACTGATAAAAAGACAATATAAATGAAGTTTATACCCTGCAGATTGGATAAAAAATTATCATTAATATTCATAAGGTTATACTAAAGTAAAAAATTTTCCAAATCACCAAATAAATTAGCTTTAAAATAAGCAAGTTATAATAGCAAACATGTAATGCTTAAGAATTAAAAACCTTTTATGTTTTTCTTCCAAGATGTTTTAATCTTATGATTCTCATCATCTTAAATGAATACTTTATCACACAAAATTAAAATTAAGAAGTTGCCCTAAGAGATGTCTATGTAGTAATTTCAATATCAGGTTGTTAGTGCATTAGCAAAGTTCCTGTGTACAAAAGCAACCAAGTAAATTAATATTAACAAATATGATGTAAGTGTCTTTCTAAAATGAGTGATCGATTTTCAATGTGTCCATTCTTATAATTCAGAATTTTGTATTTGAATCCATATCTATGTTAACAACTATTATTTAGTGGTTGACATTCAACCATTTCAGGAGGTAGCATATGATCAGAAACCAATGGTACTGAAGGAAGAAATCCAAGCTGCACTGAAGGCACTGGTGAAAAACAAGCCCACAGGAATTGACAGAATACGAACTGAGATGTTGCAACAAACAGATACAGCATTGGAAGTGCTCACTCGTCTATGCCAAGCAATTTGGAAGACAGCTACCTGGCCAAACAACTGGAAGAGATCCATATTTATGCCTATTCCCACGAAAGGTGATCCAACTGAATGCAGAAACTATTGAACAATATCATTAATATCACACACAAGTACAACTTTGCTGAAGATCATTCAAAACCACCTGCAGCAGTAAATTGACAGGGAACTTCCGGAAATTCAAGCTGGATTCAGAAGAGGACGTGGAACCAGGGATATCACTGCTGATGTCAGATGGATCCTGGCTGAAAGCAGAGAATACCAGAAAGATGTTCACCTGTGTTTTATTGACTATGCAAAGGCATTCAACTGTGTGGATCATAACAAACTATGGATAACATTGTGAAGAATGGGAATTTCCGAATACTTAATTGTGTTCATAAGGAACCTGTACATAGATCAAGAGGCAGTCATTTGAACAGAACAAGGGGATACTGTGTGGTTTAAAGTCAGGAGAGGTGTGAGACAAGGTTGTACCCTTTCACCATACCTATTCAATCTGTATGCTGAGCAAATAATCCGAGAAGCTGGATTACATGAAGAACGGAGCATCAGGATTGGAGAAAGACTCATTAACAATCTGCATTATGCAGATGACACAACCTTGCTTGCTGAAAGTGAGGAGGGCTTGAAGCACTTACTGATGAAGATCGAAGTTCACAGCCTTCAGTATGGATGCCACCTCAACATAAAGAAAAAAAAAATGCTTACAACTGGACCAATAAGCAACATCATGATAAACAGAGAAAACACTGAAGTTGTCAAGGATTTCATTTTACTTGGATCCATAATCAACGCCCATGGAAGCAGAAGTGAAGAAATCAAAAGACGCATTGCACTGGGCAAACCTGCTGCAAAAGAATTCTCTAAAGCGTTGAAAAGCAAAGATGTCACCTTGAAGACTCAGGTGCACCTGACCCAAGCCATGGTGTTTTTCAATCGCCTCATACGCATGTGAAAGCTCGACAATGAATAAGGAAGACCAAAGAATTGATGCCTTTGAATTGTGGTGTTGGCAAAGAGTATTGAATATACCATGGACTGCCAAAAGATGAACAAATCTGTATTGGAAGAAGTACAACCAGGATGCGCCTTAGAAGCAAGGATGACGAGACTACACCTCACATACTTTGGACATGTTATCAGGAGGGATCAGTCCCTGGAGAAGGACATCATGCTTGGTAAAGCAGAGGGTCAGCAAAAAAGAGGAAGACTCTCAACAGGATGGACTGACACCATGGTTGCAACAATGCACTCAAGCGTAACAAGGATTGTGAGGATAGTGCAGGACTGGGCAGTGTTTTGTTCTGTCGTACACAGGGTCGCTAGGAGTAGGAATCGACTCAAGGGCACCTAACAACAACAACATTTATTTTGAAGATCAAATTGAAAGTACCATCAGGCCAATTAAAGCTAACATAGAGTTAATTTTAAATTAAATGTAGAAATTACATATCCTAAGATATATATGTATCTATCTCAAATCCACTGCTTTCACAATTAATCTCTACTTTTTAAAGATTTAAAAGCAATACCAGATTTTAAATATAGAATAACCGAATTTATACTAAGCACAGGTTCTTCTGAAATAACTCAAAGATAAAATTCAGAAAATATTAACCAAGGTGTCATAGATTGAATTATGTCCCCCCAAAAATGTGTGTATCAATTTGGCTAGGCCATGATTCCCACTATTGTATGGTTGTCCTCCATTTTGTGATTGTAATTTTATGTTAAAGAGGATTAGGGTGGGATTGTAACACCCTTACTAAAGTCAAATTCCTGATCCATGTAAAAGGAGTTTCCCTGGGGTGTGGCCTGCACCACCTTTATCTTACAAGAGATAAAAGGGAAGCAAGCAGAGAGTTGGGGACCTCATACCACCAAGAAATCAGTGCTGGGAGCAAAGCATGTCCTTTGGACCTGAGGTTTCTGTGCTGATGCTCCCAGACCAAGGGAAGAATGAAGGCAAGGACCTCCCTTCAGAGCCGACAGAGAGAGAGAAAGCCTTCCCCTGGAGCTGTTGTCCGAATCTGGACATGTAGTCAACTAGACTATGAGAGAATAAATTTCTCTTTGTTAAAGCCCTCCACTTGTAGTATTTCTGTTATAGCAGCACTAGATGACTAAGACACAAGGCATAGTGGTGAAAGATTAATTTGTATATGAAGGACTTCATAATGAACCCAAGACATTATAAACCAGTGAGGTTCACTTTTAAATGGGAAGAATTCAGTGTACGAGAATGTAACATGATTCTGACAAGGGAATACAATTCTAGTTTTTTAAAAAGCTCTTTGAGTAGATAAATGGAGGAGCACGAAAAACAACTGTAAAAATTAATAATCATTATCATCATTGATAGCCACCATTTACTGGGTGCCTACTATATGCTAATGAAGGTCCCTGGGTGGCACAAACAGTTTAAGCTCGACTACTAACCTAAAGGTTAGAGGTTCGAACTCACCCAGCAGCATCACAGAAGAAAAGCCTGGCGATCTGCTTTGTAAAGATTATAGTCAAGAAAACCCTATGGAGCAGTTCTCCTCCGTAACAGATGGGGTCACCATGAGTCAGAATAGACTCAAAAGCAACAGGTTTGGTTCTGGTTTTACTACATGATATAGGCATTTTGTTCTGTTGTGCGTAGGGTCGCTATGAGTTGGAATCGACTTGACGGCGCCTAACAACAACATAGGCATTATAAGGAGCCTTGGTGGCACAGAGCTCAAGCACTCAGCTGTGTCTGAACCCACCAGTCGCTTCGTGGGAAAAAGGTGTGGCAGTCTGCTTCCATAGAAGATCACAGTCTTGGGAACCCCACTAGGCAGTTCTACTCTGTCCTACAGTGTCGCTTTGAGTTGCAATAGACTTGATGGCAACAAGTTTGGTTTTATTTATTTACTTATTTTGGCAGGGGGAGGCATGGGCACTATATTTAGGGCTTTACAATCATTTTTTTATTAACTCCTGACAATAATCCTAAGAGATTAGAATTAATACTTCCATATTAAAGATAAGAAAACTAAAACTCAGAGAGGTGAAGGTCCTTAAAAGCAAGATCTTAAATATTCTTGGCAACTTTAAACAATGATTTCGATGACTTTTAGGAAGAAAGAAATCCACAAATTCATTTTAGATTTTCATGCTTATATTTCCCTAATTAGGAAATTTCCAGTTTGCAGAGTAAGAAAAATTTTAAAAAGTCAAGTCTTTATTAATTTGCTTGTAACATTCTTTCGTTGTTCGCTTCCGTAAAGAGAGGTTTCATCCTAAAAGGATGTTCTTAATGCTAGATTCAAGTTCAGAGCTATAATAGATATAGTCTTTTTATCTTAACAGTCACCAATACAAAAGCCGTAATTAGCCTTAATAACCAAGTTAACCAAATTGAGTAAGTCATTCTCCAATTTTTATTAATTCAGAGTCCTACTTTGGGCATTTATATCTTTCCCCTCAAACATGCCTTAAACACTTGTAGCTTTAAAAATAAAGCACTGATGATAAAACACTTCATTCTGCTGTCCCTCTGAAATATTAACCCTTTTAAGGACTCATCTAAAAATAGGACAGAGAACTCAGTGAGAACTCAGCATTTCCAGCACCTAGCAGAGGACACGATACCGTTAGGTACTACCAGTTCTTTTGCAAAGGATACTTACTTATTTGCTATGAATTACAATGAATACGAATTCAATACTTTTAAATTGCTTTACTAGCTTCTATGCCTCAAAGTATATAAAGGCAATGTCAGTCAAGTCACTGGTGTATGTTGCGTCCAGTTTGTGAATTATCCATGGCACATTTCAGCTCTAGTCTAGCTCCTATCAGCCAGCATGCTTTTACTCTCCTTTCCACTATTCCACATAATCTGCACTCAGTGATCTTAGCTAAAAGATGCACTATAACATATCAGCCACCGTAAACGAAAAGTAAGAAGACAACTCCCCTGAGAAGAAATTAAAAAGTATTCTTCCCACAAGGTAACTAACTGGTTCCAATCCACTCAGTGGTCTCGACCTATTCACATCTTATACCTGACCAAACACTCAGAATACATGGGTCTGACTGAGGTAGAACACAAATCATTTAAAAGCTTCTGGTCACTCACTTCTGCATTCCACCAACAGCAGAGTGCGAGTGGACAAGAACCCATACTCCCAGCAGAGGTAGGTAAGGAGAATTAACTCTATATTCCCTAAAGGTCAGTCTTTTCAATCAAACATTTAGATGTACAAATCATCACCACCATACCACCATGTTGTTCCATTTCACATACACACTGGTTTATATTTCCAACTAGAAGAAATTTTTGATCTACAAGGTCTGGAAAGGGCAAGGTATGGATTACCAGCCATAAGACCTTAGACAAGCCCACTTTGTCTCTATGGTGGCAGTTCCCTCAGGGAAACAATAGGGATAATAATTCCTACCTACCTCATAGGACTGTTTAGACTTAAGTAAGCTAATATAAGCAGAAAGTGTTTTTGCAAACTGTAGAGTTCACCCAGCTTCGAAAGCTGTGCTCCTACAAAAACCCCTTGGTAGAAGACATCAATGTTGAGGAAATTGAGACTTGAAGGTTAAAAGAAGATTGAGGGGCTCAGATTACAAGTGATTATCTGAACATCGATATAAATACTTTTAAGACAACGCATTAATAAACAAAGTATCAATGACATTTTTGTTGTTAGGTGCCACGATTTGGTTCCAACTCACAGCGACCAGTACAACAGAACGAAACACTGTCCAGTCCTGCATCATCCTCACAATTGTCGCTATGTCTGAGCCCATTGCTGCAGCCACTGTGTCAATCCATCTCACTGACATTAAACACTTCTTAAGCTAGTAATAATGGGTACATGTATAATTAATTTCCACTTGCCATATATGTTTATAGCTAGAAACATTTCAGTCACTCCTTTCACCTGGGTTTCAATGACAGGCATTTAAATCTGTTTTGTTTTCCTGTAGATATAGTTCTCTCTGGCCTCCTAGGCCCCATCCCGAGCCCACAGGCATACAGTCACTAAGAGGTTTGAGATGCTTTGGGTAATTTTATCCTTACCTACTCTGTGACATAATGACGAGGCATTTCTGAGACTCTTCCCCAACCCAACAGGGTTATGTAACATTTTCTCTGCCCATGATAACCTCATGCAAAAGGACAGGCAAAGGAATGCAGTGCTTAAAGCCAGTGCTAACTCTTCCTTCAGCCTCCCTCTCCCTTACCCCCACCCCATACAGTATCACTAGCAAACACTTCTAGTCTACCATCCATTCTGCCTCTCTTTTTAGTTTCAATGCCCAGGCTCCACAGTCTTCTATAGGAGGAACTCAAAATTAAGAGCTGTCAGAACCCCATGGGGGGGGGGGGTAGGCGTGGGGGACCAGAAGTTAAACCAGGTGAAATTTGGCATAGGGAGAATTTAAAGACTGGGAAGAATTACTATTAAAAAAATTATGGTATTAAAAAAACGGGGACATAAAATACTTGAGGACCTTGTTATACTATTTCCTATATTGTAGATTCAATTCTGACAAACATCCAACTTAGCCCAATTCAAGCGATAAGTTTAATTGAAATAACAGGACTCCATTTTTACATATTATTTATTATATTTTACATGTAGGGGACATTTGGAGAATAACCAGTAGAAGAAGCATGAAGTATTGTCAGACTGATGACCACCATTCTAGTTATCTGTTGCTATGTAAATAACTACTCTAAAGCTTAATTTTCTCGCTTCCTCCCCTCAGCCACTTCCCTTCTACTCTAACATGACCTCTTCCCATCGACAGCATGGGCTTTCTCATAGCATGGCAGCCTCAGGATAGTTGAACTTCTTTCTCTGGGCTCCAAGATGGAGCCTTCCAAAAGAGAGAAGAGAACACTGCCAGTCACTTAAGACTCAGGCCCAGAAACTAGCCTATCATCTCTTCGGCCATATTCTGTTGGTCAAGCACTTATAAAAATTGCCCAGGCTCAAAGAGAGGACAGACAGACCCCACATCTCAGTGAGAAGAGTGGCAAAGAATCTATGTTGTTGTTATTAGTTGCTGTAGAGTCAGCTCTGACCCCATGTACACAATTACTGAGAAAGATTATAAATTTGTTAGATTACAAAATGGAAAACTAAGTTATTTGCCAGTGGGTATGACAATGTCATTAGTTAAAATAATCAAACCCAAATAAAGCACATATGAGAATACCTGTAAATCAAGCAAAAAAAAAAAAAAAGAGTCATTATGAAAACTTAAAAGTACAAAAGGTATCCCAACACACACTGCAATATTAAGTGCTGGTTTGTATGCTAATGTTTTATCTCTTCAAGGAAAATTCTAACAATATCAGCTTACACCTGTTATGTTTCCAATTAGATTCTGTCTTAAGGGTACAAAGATTGCTCCATCAAATTCAGCCTACATATTTTTAAAAGTGAATGGCATCTATACTTATCCATCTGACAATAATTACTGTCCTTTATTGAATATTTACCTCACACTAACCCAGTGCTAAGTATTTAACACACATTATCACATTTTAGCCTCATACAAAAACCCATGTTACAGATAAGGAAACTGAGGTTCAGAGGAAAGCAGAAAAGTGGTGCTGTTAAAGAAGGGAGCCAGGATTTGGTGTGAGGCCCATGTTGCCCAAAACCAATATTCTTAAACATTATGGTGTTTAGCCTTCTGCCTAGCTAGGAGGTTAGAAAGTACTTCCATAAGTTAGGATTCATACATGCAGCTATGCGTGTATGAATTCCAAGATCAATGTGATTTTAGTTTGACAGAATCAGGTTCCATTCCTCATGTTCTGGCAGTATTACATAAATAGCACATTTTTGTGAGAAATTATGAAGTAATTTTAAATGTACAGCTAATAAACCTTGTATTTTATTTACTCATGTGCACATATGCACTTAGAACATGTCTCTCCTGTGTATAAGAAAGCACATTCAACAAAAATGTATACAGGTCCATCTACAAAGAGCCTTAATTAAACAATAGACAACTCAAAATTTTCAGGACTGACAGGCATAGCAAATAAGTAATTTCACTGTAGATTACAACAGCAGATAAATAATCAAAAGCTCAATTTATGATTCAAAATTGATTCAAGTCAGTAGAAATCTGTTTTCTCTAAAAAAAATTATGATGTACTATCAGGTTTGTCAGAGTTAGGTGTCCGCATCAGCATTTCTGGGATAATGTACTCGTATGTGACTGAGTATGCTCTTTGCCTGCTGGGGTGTTATTGCTGGGCAGAGCATTATGATTTGTGATTGAATAAATCAACTGGCCATTCTCCACCTACTGCTACCACCCACAGCCAATAGAACTTATTTAGTCAGCTGTACTTTAGTTATTTCCAAAGTTCCTTCTCCTTCATGGTTTTCTTTTTTGAACATGGAAATCAACTCAGTAATTAAAATAAAAACAATATTTTTTTTTATAAAAGATAACCTTAGAATTTTTCAATAAATTTTGCTATTATCCTTATTTTACAGGAAGACAACTGTGTATATAATGCTCCTGGAGAAAGCTAGAGACAGGGGCAGGGGGCGGTCAGTGGGGGACAGAGGAATAAGACAACCAACATCACCTTCTCTGTTTTATAAGAAAGGTCAGTGATTTCCTTTTCTTCTCTCTCAAATGTGAAGAAATAAAGGTGGTTATATGAACAGTTTAATTTCCACTTTTTAATATCATGTTTATTCTTATGAAATAGTAGCTGGTAAAGTAAAACAATCACTTCTGGTATTTCCCAGGGTTCCACAGTTATGAAACAATTCATAATATTTATCGTACTTATTTTTGTTCTCAAAGGCTATTATAAGAAGCTAAAATTTCATGCATGATCCAATTAACTAATTATACTTATGTAGAGGCCAAGAAATGCCTAATTGCAGTCACAAACAGGAGATCACTGGCATAATTAGTTGTTCTAGCAAAATTGTAGTCACAAAAATTTCTCAGGTCAGACCACACTAAAACTATGACACTAATTACAGTATTGTTCTCAGTACAACATGGTCTTAATTTATCAGTCACCCTCTTCTATGTTTGAAAAATAAGTTTAATTGTTAAAAACATTTTTCTTACTTTAAATTTGCTATGTTAGTTTTTAATTCATTGAAACATTTCTGGAAAAATTTCAGTAAAACCTCAGGGATACTATAAAGAGAGAGCTTTTTAGCTGCTTAGGTCAAGCAGGGCTAAACCCTCAGCAAAATGGTACCCAATCGGTTATTATTTAACCAAGCTCTGAGAAAGTTCTGAAGTAAAATAACCATCTTTTTGTTGTCGGGAAAGAAGTCACAGATATTCCCAAAAAGGAAACCAGTATTCTAGATAATGTTTCTTTTGGGTAAACCTGTGGCCCTCATCTGATATGCAGTTTTCTCTTCGCATCTGACTTGTCAGTGCTGTAGGGTCAACATGCAATATTCATCAAAAACAGCCTGACCTCATTAGATGCCTGGTTCTATAGGAAATGATCGGAGCCATCTCCTCCACCCCTCACCATCTTTGTCCTTTTCAACTGAAGGAGAGAGGGAAGCAGGGAGAGAGGAAAGGGAGGAATGAAAGAAATCAGAAAGAAGAGAAAAAGGAATAATGGCAGGTTTCTTATTCTGAGATACAGAAAGAGCAGTCAATAGGTAGTGAGGTGAAGGGATGTAAACTGTGGTAACCTGCAACAACACTTTCCATGTGTTCTGCACTGGACACTTAATTAAGCTGTCTTCAGGAACAGTACCGTGGGTCATCTAACAGTCCTAACTCCAAGGGAACGATTCAAGTCTGTATGAACCCATTTCTGAAAAGACTCTTTAGATCTCCATTACACCCTTCTCCTACAACTTTCCCATTGGGCCTGCTTTTCCTACATAGATACGTGCTGTGCGTGATCTAAATTATCTTCTCTTAGTCCTCAAGAAGCCACATTATGCCCATTTTATAGATAAAGAAATTGAGGTTGTATCTAAGATAAATGACCTGTCTGGGGCTACACAGTAACTATGAAGATCAGAATCCATACTTGAGGACTATCTGGCTCCAACGACCCTGTACATTATGTTCTAGCTGAAAGCTTTGAAAACTGAAATAGTCCTGGTCTGAGTTTTAAAATATGCATTTGTCCCTTTGAAAAATCATGCTTAGTTAAGTGTGGTAATAGTGACTTATAACACAAAATGTATTAGATTTAGCCTCCAAATTTTCTGAAACATATCCTATATTGTATAACCTTATTTTTATAGTTGTCTTAAGCTGTTATGTAATACTTGGGCTGCTTTTTGTTTTTCATGTATTTATTGTTTCTTGATTAGACTGTAAGCTCCTCCAGGGCAGTGCTTTCCATTGGGCACTGTAAACAGTAGGTCCTTGTTAATTTGTCTGCTGTTCTGGTGAGATAGTCTACAGTCCATCTCCCATATTTACAAAGAAGTGCTTCCCTGAGTCCCTGGTACAACAACCTTTCTTTCACTTGCTGTGGAGAACCAATTTAGGACAAAAGATAATCAAGACTCCTACTAAAAAATAACAGAATTTACCAATGGTCATTATTATAGAGGGTGATCAGGTAAACACTTAGCACTATAATTGGACAAGAATCCTGAGGAAAAGTGTTTGCAGTACTCTGTCAGATTGGAACTGCAATTTTATTCATAAAAACAATTTCTTAATGCACTGACTTTTCTACAGAGTTCAGAAAGAACCTGTGATGGGTGCTGGGTTTCTTAGAGAACAGAATGTTTCATTTTACTCTAATTCATTCTATTACTAAATTAAACTTTGATGTATTGGTCTTGACAAGTGCTTCATGCTGATTGTATTGTGTATGATAGTATAATCACTCCCCATGCATTTCCCACTGGCTGGCTGATTAATGCAATAGATTACCTGCAGCACTGATGGCAAGGGGGAATCATTGCCCTTCTGTATTCCAAAGTGTTATTTCTGTGTGTGTGTGTGTGTGTGTGTGTTCATGCGCACACAAGCACCCACGAATACCCAGCTGCACGTGGGCAGAGAAGACTGGATAAGCCAGAAGAATGGCAGTGAAGATTGAATCTCTTCAATTGTTGTTTTCAGTACCGAAAATACTTGCTTCTTAATATTCATTCACTTTTTTCTTCATAAACATTTACTAAGCACCAACTATGTGCCAGGCGCATGTTTCCCACCTTAACAGGAAAACTAACTTTAAAAAATAAAAACAAACATGTTACTTTCAGTGTTCTAACTAGTGGGAGGGAAAAGAGACAAGATAATCAAACGGACACTAATACAAGGATAAAAAAGGATGGCTGAGAAATTAGTTTAAATGTACCAACACAATAGAAGTTGACAACATGACTATTAAATACAGGGAGTAGTTGAACAATTTCAAAATAAAAAATATGACACGACTTGGTCTAAACCTCCTGGTTCCTAGGACCTGAATGTTTAATGTTTAGCATCTTCTCTGTATGCTCAATCTGTTTTAGTGAACAGGTTACTAGATATATTAACCTCATCTTAAAGGTGGGGGAAAGGGGTCAGGATTTTGTGCTCTTGGCAGCATTTTGAAAACACTCCTTCTAATAGGACTGTCTCCCAGTTCCAAGCTTTTATTTGTCTTAAGTGCCCTGTTTAGCTCCTCCCATCCAACCCTCTCAGTCCTTGCTCCATCCACAAAGGAAGACTGTGGCTTCCAATCTCAGCCATTTCAAGGCTACCTATGGCTTAGGTCTCTAAGTGATTCCTATTTTATGAATGCTTCTCATTCTCTCCAGGTTTGCTGAAGCAAATTTTGAAATTTACAAATATGCCGCAGAACAAAAGGGGCTGTTAAGCACAACCTAGGGTCCAAAAGGCCTAGCTGGTCATAGCTCAAATCACAGGTTATCCCTGTAACAGAATGCTCGGAGTAGAGTGAGTTAGCTACATTTCAGACAACTACCATCCTGCTCTCCTGGCTGTTCTACCAGGTCAGAGCCTGAGAAGACAGCATAAGACCAATCACCAACTCATCCAAACAAGCTAATGTCAGAAGGCGCTAGTATTTTTACTGCAGAGTTCCAAGCTCATTTCAGTTTAGAATTGTTTACTAAAACACTAAAATAATGTTATGCAATTATCAGATGAATTTACAACAGTAGTCTTACAAAAATTTACTTGCTGCAAATCATTTACTAGCTTGCCTTTCCCTAAAATTTATAAAATTATTGATATTAAAAAAAAAATCATTCTTTGCTACACCTCCAAGAAGAGTGGCTACTTAAAAGCCTACTGAAGACAGTGAGTATCAAGCATGCATTTTAACCTCAGAATCCTCTGTTCCTGAAAAAGCCTAGAAAGGAAAGTGGCAAAAGTCACACTGCTCTGATTGAGAAGGACCTGCCTCCTCCCATCCGTCTCCTCCTTCTCCCACCCCACAGGCTCTGTAGGGCAGTGTCTGAACACCGCTTGTCTAAGCAACAGCCACTTCCAATTTCCTTGGGTGCCCCTCCCCCCACACTGACCTACGTAAACTTAAATTGACTGTGATAACATTTGTAAAGCACCTTGCTCTGTGCCCGGCACACACAGAGTGCAGCCTAAGTGGCTTGTTTCAGGTCTCCCTTGGCTTCAGCTTCTTTCATTCTAGCTCCTGCACCCCTGATTCTCTGTGAAGCCCCCAGGAACCCCAGATGGCTTAAAATGAGGTTTCTCAGACCTCGTTAATTTTTGTATGCTGCCACTTCAGGAGTAAGAAATAGTGAAAGGAAACTTCCCCCAGCTTCTTCATTTCCACTCCCCCTGCCCCTCCCCTACACCCTACCATGACAGTACTCTATATCCACAATGTAGCAAGTTTCTCGAGGACAAGAGTAGTACTAACTCCTAGGAAGTGGAAAAAGTAAGGAGAGCTTTTCTAAAAATAGTTTTCTAAAAATTGTTGAGGAAGAAAAGGACACATTATACCAATCCCCTGACATTCCTATTAACCACTACTGTGAGAAGAGTGTCCAGTACCATGGGCTCATGTTTACACAGCATAATAGAAGGTAACTAGAGCCCATTCCAGATACAAATAATGTTACCAGCAGACTATGTATATAATATAGAACACTGAAGTATTCTGCAATGAACCAAAAGGTATCTTAACTCCTAAATAAATCTCCGTGGCCTATATTTAGAATACGGTTTTACAAAAACGCACAATGGAGTGATCTCCAAGTGTTGTTACAATTTATCCAATTATACAGCTAAATAATTCAGACATTAAATGTCATTAAGAATCTCTAAATGGTTAGACAGTATGATCAAATGATCTCTTTTAATCCTGAAAAATCCACGATTTCCTATTAATATGTATTTTTAAAATTTTCTCTTTGTTTCTATGTACCCCATACAGAGTACTGAATGGATAATTCAACTCCAGCAGCTTTAGTCAAGAGGAAGATGGTTGATAATATTACACAGGAAGTATTTATCATTGGTTTGCTCACTATGCAGAAATATGCATTCTCTCTTTTTGTTAGCTTCTGACCCAAACTAGAAATTACTCTGCCTACTTAAAGAAGCAGAGACAAAGCCCCTCTTCCCATCCCCATAGCAGGGCAGAACCCAGAGGCCTTTGGCCCAAGAACACAGAGCTCTCAGTTTCAGGAGACAGAAAGCAGTAGGACCAAGCAAACAGAGAGAAACCAGGCCTCAGTAATGAGGATCCAGCAGCAGATAGGCGTTCTGAGGATAGTGCTAGAGGGAAGCAAAGCCTACAGAGCAACACAATTGACAAAGCCTCTGTATTTAGAGGCAGCTCAGAATAATGAGGGAGAATCAGAGACTGGGAATCAGGGCTCCGACAGGAGCGCATAACCCCATTCCAGGGCAGGACAGCCCACTTGAAGAAGCCAAGCCTACAGACCACGTGAGATAAATAAGTGTTGGCAAGTGTACTATCATCAGGGCCTGGTACAGGGCAGGGCAGAGGCAGTGAGCGAAGGGATTTCACTGGCTTCTTACCAAAGGGGACTAGAAAATGAGATCAAAACTTTGCTGTATCCCATCTGTAGCATGCATTTTGTGATATGCTTAATTATATAACACAGTTCTCAACCAATAGCATGCATTTGGCTATTCTACATTAATGTATTTGTTCTTTCAAAGAGTTTGAAGTTAGAGAGTCCCTATAAACATGGATACTGATGGCAGCTAGACTAGGTGGGCTCAGCTATCTAGTCTGCAATCAGGATTCTGGTACCACGGGTCGGCAGACCAGGCCAGGCAGCAGTTGGCTGCTTTTATAGGAGCCTCACTTTGCCACTATTTTACTCTGAGTAGAGAGACTATCTGGCAGAGGCACATTACAGTCTTGTAAAATATGCTTAAAATAAGCTGGGGATGTTGTCTAGCTTGATGGTCGTCTTTGAAGTCAGTGATGTGTGGGGTCAAATTCCTGCTCTGCTACAGTGACCTCAGGCAAGTTATCTAGCCTCCTTAAGTCTCAGTTTTCTTGACTGTAAAATCAGAGCTAATAACTATACCCATCTCACAGAACTGTTTTAAAGATTAAATAAAATAATACATGCATTACAGTAAGTGACTGATAAATAAGTGCTGGAAACTGTATTATCATTAGTAGCTGAACCAATATAGGAAATAAAGCAAAAATCTTGATTCTATGATGTCTAATCTCTCTCTCTCCTCCTCCCCTTTGAAGAAAAGTAACAATGAAGAATAACGAGGTTGGATTGAAAATCTTGAAGACAACATTTTTGAAAATGAATCTGAAGCCTATACACCCTTCCACAATGAGCTCATCCTGTACTTGGTTCATGTTATTCCTCCTTACTGGAATATTGTATTTCTTCCCTACCAATTCACCTCCATGAACATCTTGTAAACCCATATTAAATTGAGTTTGTATGAATCTTTTTATTAATTTGTAAATAAATTATAAAAGTGTTTGTCAGGTCATTCATGACTGTTCCAATTTATCATGTCTCTTAATGTGGGCTTCTCTCCACTCCTTCCTTACTACCAGCGCCATTATAAACTCTAAAATCAAATATCTAGTACACCTATCTCTGCAGACACAGCAAGTGCCTAATACACACTGACAGACCGCAATAAGACTTCCGGAAAGAAAGGTTAACAAGAAGGCAAGTGGTATGCAGTGATGAAGCCTTCTTCTCCTTGTGCCTGGAAAGATAAACTGGTGGGTGGTAAGCAATCCCTGTTACCTTACATTCTATGCTTACAGCTATATGGGAGTTCCCAAGTTGGTACTGCCATCGTTTTGCTATAAGGGGGTTCTGGGTATTGTCATTTTCTCCAAGGCACTAGCATACAGGAAACTTTTTATATATGGCAAACCACAATGGAATATTTTCTAGTTCTCCATGAAAATCAGTTATTCTTTAGCTATTCACTAACCACTATCAACTTAAAAACTGTGGGAGCTTGAGTTTGAATTTATCAATTTACCATAGAAACTAAGTAAGGCGCTCCCAAAAGTGGGGGTGGGGGGAGGAGCTACTAGTGCCTATTGCTTCTAGAGATGCTAACAGTAAGATGACATTTCCCAGAAATTTCTCCGCCGTTACCTCCAAAGCAGAGCCTTCAGAATCTGATTTCTGGCTGTGCACCAAGGTCCTCCTAAATTACTTAGAGTATCATTCAGAGGGTGGGTGCACAAAAGGCCCACAGAGATCACTACTTGTTTCTGGGATGGTAGATGAGATAAGTGTTCTGGGTCTAGACAGCAGGTAATTTTTAGTATTTTGCAATGCATGCCATATCATTGGGTGGGCTAAATCCTCTGTTGCTGTACATAATCAGATTTATCCTGACTCCAAGTGCCTTGAATTTGTATATCCACTCTATCTATCTAGCACTCTAACGGGATATTGAAGCTGTTACTTAATAAAAAGCGGTCAAACTAAACTTACAATAAAATTCAAGCTAGAAAGAAACGTCTAACTATGGCTATTTCTGCTCACACAGAGTTAGGTACTCAGGTCAAAAACTTTGAAAAGGACTCGGAGAGAGACCATCTCATTCTTGTGAGCTGAGCGAGGAGAGCTCAGAGTAGCCATGGCAGCCCATCCTGTCTAAGGAACAGGGTTTCATGCTAGAAAACAAAAGGGAAAGTTATGTGTTTAAAATTTTTGGAAAAAACATATCATACTTGAAAATGAACATTGAAATTTTTTTCCCTTTGATAAAACTGTAATTAAATCTTATTGAACTGTTTCCTCTAATGACATCCTTTTTAATGAGGTCTTAATAGACTGCCAGCCAGAACCTATAGTTTTATGAAGCATAGTAAAATTACCATCTAGGAAAGTGTTTAAGTAAAGAGACTCATCAACACAGATAAGAGGTTACAATATATCCCTCATCCCTTAAGAACCCCACAGTAATTAAGTGTGAAGAGATAACCATCAGGGCTAACAGTAGGTAGGATCACCACCCATCAGCACTGGCTGTTTTTTGCAATCCAAGGGTTATTTCCATGATCAGCTTTCCAGAAAATCTGCATGTCAACTATAGCTCCCACTAAATGTACAGCCTCCACCACTGCAATGGGGCTTTCCGTTTTAAGATTTTAGTATATACTTTTTCTGATAGCTGATTATGATACAACATCGCTCATCTTGAGAGCATTGCCCTGTGTTTGGGAAAATTAACATCATGTAGAGAAAGTAAAATTAATATTTGAAAAACTGATTCATGTTCATGATAAATGTATCTGCAAATGAGATGCACTAAACAGGATCTTAATTGTATGCATCTGTGTCTACTTCATACTGCATTGAAACTAGGGAGTAAATCACAAAAATTAACCCAGATCAAAGGAATATCATAGGCACTTATTTTAGAAAAGTAGAATTGAGAATAATCATTTCCTTTGTTAGCTGGAGGATGGGGGAGAAGAAATTGGGCCTGTTGCTACTTCAATTAAGTTTGCATATGTTTATTTAAAAGATAAAAAAGTTAAAATTAATATGTATTACTTTAAAAACTAATTTTGAAACATCAACACTGTTAAATTTTAATAAATCACATATACTCAGAAAATAATAGATCTTGGGGAGGAGGGTATCTGAGCCTATGAAAAAAATCACATTTTGTAATCTTTAAGCTGACAATTTGATGGCTCCAAATCCCTCTGCCAAGAAGCAGAGTTAGTTGGCTCCTGGCTAAGATACTCTTACTTGTACGCTTTCATCAGATTAAGGCTTCCATGCCAGGAGTCTTTCTTTTTTTCTCCTGGTGCATTGGCCATTGCTAGAAATGGACCCATCGAATCCACCGGTGCTAAGGAGTTAAGCATCTAAGATTTAATTTAACAGTTTCAGCTTTATTAAGCTGTCACAGAGCAGCCCCACTTTGATAACAGTAGCTGTTCCAATTATGGCTTGGTTTAGGGTTGACAAGTATAATGATTCATTCGTGGCACATGAGAAGCAATAAAAGGTTGTTTTGCATTACAGCTTTAAAAATGTGGGCACTTTTTTCATTTAATTTGTCACTTAGCTTTTGCTAAGAGGACATTTAAATTGCAGTAAAAGGCAAATGGGGCTTTTAGTTTAAATGTAATCCCCATATTTAAATGATCTGTAATGGCGCAGTGTTGGAGTGGGAACACTATTGTCTCACAGTGGGTCCTGATGGTGACATGTGACATTTGTATTCAGGTCCTGCATTATCCATGTGGCTAAAGGGCTTCCAATTTCATTTCACAGCCAGAAGCCTGCAGAAAACACCAATTAACTTGCAGATCCCATTTGCCGACAAAACTCAGCCTCTTCTCAATGTCTGGCATCTGGCAGTGCTCAGCATTTAATTCCAAAGCAGAGCCTTGAAGCAACGTGAGCCCTGTGCAGGGGCACAAAGTCAAATTCCCCCACTTTATTAAGAAGCAAAAGCCTTTGCTTTTGTAGTCCAGAAGCAACTTTTAGTTAATTTTTTGGTGAATGAATCTTAAGATGTGATAGTTATTGTTACTTCTACATGGGATGGTGGGTGCCATCGAGTCAGTTTCAACTCATAGCGACCCTATGTACAACAGAACGAAAAACTGCCCAGTCCTGCGCCATCCTCACAATTGTTGCTATGCTTGAGACCACTGTTACAGCCACCATGTCAATACATCTTGTTGAGGGTCTTCCTCTTTTTCACTCACCCTCTACAAGCATTATGTCCTTCTCCAGGGACTGGTCCCTCCGGATAACATGTCCAAAGTATGTGAGACATAGTCTCACCATCCTCGCTTCTAAGGAGCATTCTGACAAAACTTAGATTCCATTAAAGTGGCAAGTGTCCTCTGCTTGATATCAGAGTACACAGGAGAAGTCACAGCCGTCTACTAATGACTGTGGAGAAGTAGCTGGGGGCTTGCGGCAGGGGGGACAGATAAGGTGTGCAAAAAAGAAAACACAGGGCAAGAAGTCGTGTTCTTCATCCTGGACTGAAACAAAAGAACTTGTATAAAGCCTGATCCGTGATTAGAAAGTAAGTCTGTCAGAAGGTATAAGCAGAATCAACTGGTGAAAACTTCCACCTAATGGAATTTATACTTTTGATCGAGCGTTGAGGCACATAATTTTCAAAACCAACTTAGAAAGGTGAGATGTGAATATGAATTAAATGTGAATACTGCAAATTTTATTTCAGACTAAATCACCTGTACTGTTTTTAGTAACCAAAAATTTTAGTTGGTAGTTCCTTCCTAACCAGTTATTTGTAATTCTAAGCTTCTCTAAAGGGAGCCCTCGTGGCACAATTGTTAAGTGCTCAGCTGCGAACCAAAAGGTCGAATACACCAGCCTCTCCATGGGAGAAAGATGTGGCAGTCTGCTTCCATAAAGATTACATCATTGAAAACCCTATGGGGCAGTTCTACTCTGTCCTATAGGGTCACTATGAGTTGGAATTGACTCAATGGCACAACAACAATGATGACGACAAACTTTTCCAAGTACCAAAGGTCTTTAAATTTCATTAATTTATTATTAAACCAATAATTTTTCCTTATATAATTCCTTTCATTTTATTTTTTAATGCTAGTCCTTTTTACTTTTCTAAACCAACTAGTCAATTTAACAGCTACAAAATTGAAGAGGGTTTCATTAGAAAAGTAAATCACTCAGTATTCTATAAAAATATTTGTTTAAACCGCATATTGTACTTGTGTTCTCTAATCACCACACCGTGCCCCTAAATGTTCTTCCAATTCAGTGAAACTATCTACTATAGTTACAGATTGGTTCAAATTTTGATTAGGGGAAAGGCCACTACCATTATTTCAGATCACCTAAGGAAAGTGTCAGGCTTAAGTTATTAAAAGACACTTCAAAAAAAAGTGCCAGGGAAAAAGATCAACAACTATCTAAAAACGTGCAGGTAAAAAGGAAACTCTGGTGTCAAATTGTTTACCAACTTGCTGCATAACTCTAAGTCACACAATATCACCTCATGGAAGTTTCCTAATCTCCTGGACTTCAGTTTCCTCATCTGTAAAAATAGTTCACGTCAAAAGTTCTTTCTAATTCTTATGATCATACGGTATCTTCATAGACAACAGCTTCTCTTGGTGTACACTACCCACGATCCATATTCAGAATCAATAAAATGGGCAAGCAGGCAGCACTAAGGCAGATTTTACACAAGCTGCACCTGCGATCAATCTAGCATGATGTGGTCCACCATCAGCCAAGAGGAAGAAAGAAGGTGAAGTTATGAAGAGTTCTGCTACACAATTTCATTGAGACCAGAATCTCCTAATAAATATATCCAGGATTTTCCTCCCATAAAATTAATACAGGCACCGCTATAATGTTTGTCAGAAATTCCGTTTGTCACCTACTGATTTCTTCATAGAAAAACAACAGAACAAATATATTTTCTCAAATTCATTACCTCCCTAGCAATGAGCATTGGGTAACACAGCTCTTCCCAAGAAAATCCCCAATATCCTTTTACTGGACACAACTAGTGGATTTCTCATTATTTCAACTACCTACTATATTTAGATTTACCACCAGGGATTTGAAAAGTAATAAAAATTAGAGTTTGCTGTATCTTTTCCATTCCAAAGATCAACAGCTCATCCAAATCTATAGCAGCCCAAATAAAATTAATACCCAAACTACTTTTGATATTGTGATAATGTGGGCAGAAGGGAAAGGCAGACTCCAAATTTTAGCTGACTTGATTATAATATTAATCTAGAAGTAAATAACCAGCTCTATTATACAAGTGAGGTATTTCAAAGTAATACAGCTGTTTTTCAAATACGTAAAGGCAGATTCCTTAGTTTCCTTTCCTCTACATCAGACAATTCCCCCAAGCCTGCCAAGGCTGTTTCCTGCAAATGTCAGTCCAAGTCCTCATTCTTCCTATTCTCCTAACCCGTGTATATCGGCAACAAGTTCATATGAGCAGCTCTTTTCAGCAATACTATGACCATGTTCTTAAAACTTTCAACTATGGTGTTTATCCATACACAACTCAATAGTAATTTGTCAGAAAACTTGTATTTACCCAGCTCGTCCCAGAGCTGCCTATATTTGTCAGTCATTGCAGTGCCTTGCTGTCTCCACAGTGACAGGCGGGGGTCGGCCATGAATTGCTCTGTTATCAACGTCAACATGCGGGCCCCATTGGAGTCCCTCATCTTCAACATCTCCCGCACCTAGTGGGGAAAATGGACCTTTAGAAGAATGTTCAAAAAATAAACAGTAACACAAAAGACAAACCACTTTTCTCTATTTTTTTCTTGGGGTAGGGGGGAGTTAAGTCTTTACACCAGCTTTCCTAAAAACTGGTCTCTATCTTAAATCTTCCATTTAATCAGAATTACCCATTAATTTTTTTTTTAATTTTGCTTTGGAATTCACATGAGGAAAGAAGATTGGCTTACTTCCCAAATCCTCAAAAATTTTTAGTTGGGTCCTACATATCTGATCAAGGAGAAATGATTAAATCATGTTTCATATGTCCAGTACAAACATCTTTTCAAGGCCTCCTTCAAAATATCCTCCATTATCTAAAGCAAGTACGCTTTGTGGTTTAAGACTGTACTCCAACAAAGTAGGCGACTAGTTAGTTCATGTGCTGGCAAACCACGGAAGTAAAACTGGCACTGGAACCAGGTGTATGAACCTAACTAGTTTACCAAAACAGGTTTTAACAAGATGCCGTGCTTCACTGGGATGAGATGCCATAACGTTGTCAGCTTAAAGAAAAACAATACCAAAACAAACAAGACAGTCTGGTGTCTTCCTGACTCCCCAACTGATTGTACTTACCAATAGGTGAGAGGATCTTAAACCAGAGCCCGCTGAGGACACTTTAGGATCTCCTATACTGCTCTGATAATGTTTACAATGATAGTATCTGTCCTTCAGAGTTTTTTTTAACAGCTTTATAGAGCTATTATCTGCATATCATACAATTCACCAATTTACATTGTACAATTAAACAGTGTTTAGTATATTCACAAAGTTGCACAAGTCCTTCAGTTTCTCAGGTAAAAATTTCAATAAGTTCTCTCTCACTGAAGTTTTTTTTTTTTTTTTTTAAATATATATATAAAGAGCAGCATCATACTTCCTTTCACTCAGATGGGATTGTTTCTGCAGTGGTAAGAGGAAACAGACAGGGCTGTAGGTTCAAGAACACGCTGGCTGTAAATGAGTGATCCACTTAGCAAAATAATAAGAACCACTGACCTATATAACTTGGTCTCTCAAGTTTTAACCTCAAGCCCTGTCCATAACTTTTGTGCTACATTTCCCAATTAAAAGAAAGGAGAGAAAGAAACACAAGGCTAAAATCCCTCTGCAGGAAACCCTAAATGAATTCATCCATTCCAAAAGTGTTTAAGGCTGTGTGTTCTACAAAAAGAATCTCAGCTGAACGTCACTCTCCTTGTAAATTACTGAAGCAAGGTCACAAGCAACAGAAAAAAGAAAGAGGGACCTTTTATTCAGGATTGTCTCTGCAAGAAAGGCAGGTAAAAGAGAAAATGGCAGATCCTCAATAAAGCAGCCCAAATCTTGGTGACTAAAGGATCCTGCTTCAGGTCTGCACCCTGACAAGCAATGGAATCCTCTCACCTGCTTTAGAATTTGTGCCTTGTAAGGAACTCAAAAGCATTTCTACACTGAATTGCAAGGTTTGTCCTTCTAGAAGGGTTATTTCACTAATCCTAAAAAGAAGTTTATTCCCAATATGGATACACTATAAAGTCATGAAAAGGTGGAGAAGACTGGGAGGAAGAAACGAACTTACCATTTTACTGGACATCATGCTAAACAGTTTTGCACTTATATTTACCATTTAATCTTCACAACAAGCATGGAGACCAGACTGTAATCCCCATTTTGCAAATTAGAAAACCAAGCCTCAGAGAAGATAAGGAAATTGCCCAAAGGACAAGGGTAATTGCTGGGATGGGCACCCAGATCTGTCTTACTCCAAAACTTACGCCATTTCCAAAATTACACAGTGCTGTTACATCAAATGGCATATATAATGTATATATCATATACAGAAATAAAAATAGCAACTGCAGTCTTTCACATTGCTTCCACTAGTCACAGTATATACTTTGCTGACATAAGAATATATAAAATATTTTCAGTATGTCTAAACATACCAAATCTTTTACACTGCCAGTATAACAATGGATTTGATTCAATGTTTATTTTCTTGATAGATTTCTAACCTGTTACTCAGTTAGCAATAGCAATTAACAAACAAACTCTTTACTATTAAGCATGTAAACCAGAACTCTCTTAACCAACATTCAAATACATCGATAGCCTAATGGTAATTAATTTTCAGACTATTGACTCTGAGGCACTATGAGAGTTTGAAGTGCCTGTGAATTATGAAAGCATGATTAAATCACATGTGAAATAGTTTCAGAGTTAAATATATTTTATTGTAAGCTAATTCTTGGAAAATTGGCACTCCACATAAATCTTTATTAACAGGGTATAGTATTAATTAAAATACCATATTTTCTGACCATGCCCAGTAACAGAACTTACTCTCTTCTGAATTAAAAATATCATCTTTTAATTATTATGAATATTAGAGAAGCTATTTAACAAATGTATCAATGAAACAGAATTATCTGTTCCCTTAAAACTAATTTGAATATATTATCCATAATGATGGCTGTACCTCAAAAAATGAAATAACAATATATTGATTAAATATTAAAAATTATTTATTCGGTATTTAGAAATGTGTTTATAGTACTAAAAGTCCTATATAAAACAATAGAGATAGTTTCTGCTCAGAAAGAACTTCAGACCAAGATAATTTTTTTCTCAGGCTATCAATGTTTAGTGATGAGAATTAACATCTACCAAAGCCCGACTGTGCTAGACACTGTTTAACACCAGACTTTGGGAGATACGTTATCATAAGCTAATTTTACAGATGAGGAAACAGACTTAAGTAATTTGCCGAGGTTCATATGGTTACTAAAATATAGAACTTGGATTTAAACCCAGGTCTGTATGACTCCAAAGCCTATGCTTTTGAAACTAATTTAAAGATACTGAAAATATTAAACTAAACATATATAGCACATTTTAAGGATTATATACAGTTATTACCTACTTTGAAAAATTAACTAGAAAAAGAAAAAAGTGAAAAGATGGCATTTTAAATAACATTAAGTCATGTATTTCATGTTTAGTACTGAAGAAGTTTTTTCAGAATTGTACAAATTATCAGTATTTCATTGACAGAAACTGAGACGGACAAAAATGTTCCACACCTTGTCTGAGGTCACCAAAGAAATCAAAGCTTACATTACAACACAAAAGTTTCTAATTTGTCAATTAACAGACCCTGTTTCTTAAAATAAAAAAAGGCTTCATCCTATTGTAAACATGACCATATATAGTTTCTATACACATACATATTTTGAATATTGCTTTGAAAATAAACAATCTTACCTTAGCAAAGAGCAAATTAAGTTGCTTCCCTGATCCATGGTACCCGCCCTGGGAAAGGAACAGTTTAACCTGTTCTTGAACCTGCTCTTCATCTAAGTGCCAGCAGTTTTCATCATCTATACTAGCACCTGCTGTTGGATCAGGAGCACCTAGAAAGAAAAAGTAACCAACATGCTGGATAAAAATTTTAAATAATTAAGATTCTCCATTTTTTGACTTAACAGTTTTTAATCCAATCTCAATTTTAAATATACATACAAATTAATGACTGAAATAAATATAAGAATTATTATTTTACTTCTAGGACTTTCCTAATTTGTGCTAAGTCAAAATGCAGATTATTTTAGAACTGAGATATTTCCATTTTTTTAAAGATTCAGAGATATCCCCTGAATTCTTCTTAAAACCAAACAATAGTTTAGCTTAAGTAGTAAAAAATGTCTGCCTTGAGTATTAAGCTCTTTTAAGAACTATCTATATGGGATCAAATTGATAAAAGCAACTCAAAAGGTTGGAAAGGAATCTTAGTGAATTTATGTTTATGGAGGAGGAACAACTCAGAAAAGGAGGGAGAGAATGGCTGCACAACTCAAAGAATATAATCAATGTCACTAAATGGTACATGTAGAAACTGTTGAATTGATGTTATGATTTGTTGTGCATATTCTCAACAACAACAACAAAATAAAGAAAATTAAAAAAGAATCAGAGATTATACCTTTGGAGGTAAGTTTATAGGTTTTTAAAAAAATAAAAATGTCAGAAAAATGTCTCATTGTACATATGTGATTTTTATAAAGCTCTTCTCTATACGACTTGCTAGAAAAATATTTTTCAAGTACTTAGAAAATATGAAATCGAGTAAACCTAGCAGAGTATCTCTCTATTTACTATGTTAATTCAAGAAGTTTTCACTATTACCTGCTGCTGTACAAACTACATGCTGACGTAAGTCTTTAGTTGCAGAAAACTGAAGATTAAAAAGGGAAATCAAGCCACATGGGAACAGGCAGTGCAGCTGTTGTACTAAACCAGGTTGTAGTATCACCTTGCCAAAATGCATAAATATTTTATTGCTGAAGTACACACAAAAGATAACAGCTATGTAATAAGCCCTGTTTGTGAATTTACCTTAAAAATTCAAAAATTACCCAGATATTTAGGTAGGTAAAAATTGGTTTATCGTTTGTTAATAAAATAAAATGGTATTTTAAGCCTTCAGATCTATAAATAATACATATACAAAAAAATTAAATCTAAAAATATTTCATTAATAATGCTTCATCTCTTTACCAACCAACCCATAAAAAATACATTTGCAGGTGTGGTTTTACATTATTTTTTCTTCTCTTCTAGTGATCTAGTGCAGATTCAATTGACCAAGATAATAATCATGAACTTCTGCTTAGAATGAGGGTCCATTAGTCCCTAGGAGGAAAGCAGTGGGTCCGTGAACCTCCCTGAAAAGGAGGTTCATTCAATCATTCAGCCAGCAGACTTACTGAGTGCCTGACTCAGTGCAGGCCGTCTGCTAGACCTGGGGGTAGAATGGTGTACCAAATAGACAGGATCCCTGTCTCACAGAACTTAGCCTGTTAAGTGGCTTTCAAATTTTTTTGACCAAGACTCACGATAAAAAATACATTTCATATCATACCTAATACATCAGTGTGCCTGTGTATGTGATTACATCTATCTATCTATTTGGAGCCCTGGTGGCACAGTGGTTAAGTGCTTGGCTGCTAACCAAAAGGTTGGTGGTTGGAACCCACCAGCTGCTCTGCGGGAAGAAAGATGTGGCAGTCTGCTTCAGTAGATTATAGCCTTGGAAACCCTGTGGGTTTGGTATGGTATCTATCTCTATGTATCTATCTATTAATCAGAAACAAAACTAGATGAAAAAAATACACTTAATATGGACGATGAGGTCTGAGATTTTCTATTCTGTCATTTCTTTAAAAAGGCTGTTAAATTTATTGTTTCATAACCCATAATGGGTTGCAACCGGTTATTTGAAAAACAATGTTCTAAGCGTGTGAGAATTATCAATCTATAATTCCTCATATAAATATATAATACAAACGGTAATAAGTACAGGAAGGAAGAGAATGGGATGCTGGGAGACTCTGTATCAGAGAGCTCTGACTTGACCTTAGAGGGCCAGGATAAGCAAACCTTGAAAAAAAATGACATTTGAGCAAGATCTGCCTTAAGTATATTGGAAATTAGATGGTTAACCAGGAATAGGTGTATGTATTTGAAAGGAGGGAATGGGTCTGCATATGAGACTAAGAAAAGAGCTTGGGCAGAGGCCTCAGGTGGGAAGGAATATGGCATACGGAGGAAATAAAAGATGGTCTAAGCCACATGAGCAGAAGATGAAAGAGCAAGCCAAGACAACCCTGGAGAAGAGAAATAGGGTTAGACCCTGAGGACCTGGGTGGGTAAGGAGCTTAGTTTTGGTTTTAGTTTTTTTGTTTGTTTGTTTCCTAAGAGTAACGAATGGGAAGTCATGACAAGGATACCTGAAGTGTAAGAATGGCATACTCAGATTCAATTTTCTAAAACATAACTCTAGATAGTAAAAGATGTTTTGTCCTAATGTGTATCATTTTAAACACTCCTACCATGGAATATTGCTTGCTGAAAGTGAAGAGGACTTGAAGCACTTACTGATGAAGATCAAGGACTATAGCCTTCAGCATGGATTACACCGCAACATAAAGTAAACAAAAATCCTCACAACTGGACCAGTAAGCAACATCATGATTAACAGAGAAAAGACTGAAGTCATCAAAGATTTCATTTTATTTGGATCCACAATCAACACCCATGGAAACAGCAGTCGAGAAATCAGACAGTGCATTGCATTGGACAAATCTGCTGTAAAAGATCTCTTTAAAGTGTTAAAAAGCAAATATGTCACTTTAAGGACTAAGCTGGGCATGACCCAAGCCATGGTGTTTTCAATCGCCTCATATCCATGTGAAAGCTGGACAATGAATAAGGAAGACCAAAGAAGAACTGATGCCTTTGAGTAGTGGTGCTGGCGAAGAATATTGAATATACCATGGACTACCAAAAGAACGAACAAATCTATTTTGGAAGAGGCATAGCCAGAATGCTCCTTAGAAGTGAGGATGGCAACACTTCGTCTCACATACGTTGGACATGTTATCAGGAAGGACCAGTCCCTGGAGAAGGACATCATGCTTGGTAAAGTGGAGGGTCAGTGAAAAAGAGGAAGACCCTCAACGAGATGGACTGATACAGTGGCTACAACAATGGGCTCAAGCATAACAACAATCATGAGGATGCCACAGGACCAGGCACTGTTTCGTTCTGTTGTACACAGGGTCGCTATGAGTCAGAACTGACTCGACGGCACCTAACAACCACCACCACCATCATGGAATATTATGCCGCTGTAAAAATGAATGTGAAATATCTCTAGGTACTACAATGGAAAGATATCTAGGATATATTTTCAATTAAAAAAAAAGCAAGGTGGAGAAATGTATAAGTAGTGTAGCACCTTTCATGTAAATACAGGTTTTTAAAATAGATTGTGTTACTATTTTCTTATATATGCATGATAACTTGGAAGGATGTTCAGAACTAGTAATGTAGTTGCATGTGAGGAGGCTCTTCATTGAATATCTTTTTTTATAATAGAGTTTATTTTGTTGAGCAGTTTTAGATTTACAGAAAAATTGTGCAGAAAGTACAGAGTTCCCATATACCTCCCCCACCCTTGCACTTCATTTCTGAATACTTTTCATACTTTTAAATAATGTGAATCATACTTTGGAATCATGTGAATATATTTATTTAAAAATATCACTACCTGAAATATGGAGGATAGACTGGGGAGCAAAAATATATATGAGGGAAACAGTGAGGATGATATTTTGATGGTCTACACAAATGCTGACGATGGTAGGTTGAAATCCAGCGGAGAGAGAAGAAATAGAGAATCTTACAGGAATTTAGGACATAAAAGCAACACGACCAGGCGAAGAAGTGAGTATTTGAGACATGGGGGAGCAGAGATCAAACATAGGTTTCTGGATTAAATAAGTGGACACGGTTTTGTATAATTTATACAACTCACTGACACAAAGACGACCAGAGCAGGACCAGATCTGGAGGTGGGAAGGGCAGTATTTAGGCCATGAATTCAGTTTTGGACATGGTGAATTAGAAATACCTTTGAGACAGCCAAGGAGGGAGGAGTGGACTGGAGGTAGGGAGCTGGAAACACGATGGGAGACCTACAGGGTAAGAAGAGCATCTAGGACCGAGTTCTAAGTAAAGCCAACATTTAAAGGCTAGCTAAGAGAGTGAGCAAGAATGACAATGATAACAAGTGGCTTATTAAGAAAAGCTCAAGAGACCAGGGCATCCCAGAAGTCAGGCGAAGAGGACTGTTCCAAGTAAGGACTGGGCAACTGGGTAGATGTTTAAGCTCCACGAGAGCAAGGATCATGTCTGCCCTGCTCACCTCGGACTTCCTAACACCTGGCACAGTGTCTGCCATTATCAGGCTATCTAATACTGGGAGGAAGGGGGTTAAAAAGGAGGGGAAAAGGAATGTATGCATTCTTCCCCCTGAAAAAGAGATTCATATTAAAAAGGTTAAGAACCCTTGCTAAAGCATCCTCATGTACATTATCTCATTTTCTCTTTATAATGCCCCTTGGACATGTATATACATATAATCCTCATTGTGCAGAAGGAGAAAAGGGTTCAGTGGTTATGACTTGTCCACAGTCACACCGCTAATCCTGTCTCCTGGTTCACCCCTGCTGATGAATACATCCCAGAACCCTGGGGCTAAAGTTGGATCCTGAGATCATCTAACCCCAAATCAAAGATAAATTTAAGGAAGGATACTGGCATGTTTGTAGGTTATTTGTAACTATGTTTCCCTTTTACAGGAAGTTTTAAAGATACATAATGTTGTAAAGCAGTAACTATTGGGTCTACAACTACCTCACAGATATTCAGCCCCTCAATCTAGCTCTTCCCTTGATTCTAGAGAAACACACACACAGTACCGTAGAGAGAAAGCTATAGATCCTTTACCTAAATGCATGGGAAGACACTTCCCAAGCAAGTAAACTACAGGGTCT
Organism: Trichechus manatus latirostris; assembly: GCF_000243295.1. Taxonomy (NCBI): domain Eukaryota; kingdom Metazoa; phylum Chordata; class Mammalia; order Sirenia; family Trichechidae; genus Trichechus; species Trichechus manatus. Next base: position 22,052,878 of record NW_004443965.1, read on the forward strand.
CAATTTTTAAACTACCATCTGACATGTCCCTCCTTATCATCTTTTTTAGAGATATCTTCGGCAAACTACTGATCCTCCACTCCCACAGTTCCTTCAAATGAACTGAACTAAATAAATCCAATTTCTATTCTTACAGTGGTTATTTCTCCCAATTTTTGTGATTTTTAGTTGTTTTCTGTTGGGTCACTGAGGGCCAAAACCCACAAGGAGTCTTGCTCCAGAACACCTAGGTTGGCAGTGGACTATGCTACGGCATGGCTGAAGGCATGCTGTACTTAGCTGCATAGGTCTCATTCGTGTCAGACTTGGGAGTTTCCCATTTGCTGCAGAAATTTCCAAATATTTTAAGTAGATTTGGATTCGGATTTGGATTGGAGAAAATCCCAGTCTTCTCACGTGGCATGACTTGGCAAAGGGGTCTACATTCAGACCCTCTAAAAACTTCAGAATATACTCAACTCTTATTTTTTTTTTTCATGCTAAGAGAAAGAAGGTTAGAAAGAATAATCCAGGAATTACTTTTATTTGATTTGAATTATACAGTTCATCTTTTCCTTAAAATCTGGTAGGTTTTAAAATGCTATCATGATATGATAGATTTTAAAATGCTTTAATGGACTATTTAATTTACGTACATACAGGTTCTGCTTCTTGCTCAACTGTGGGAATATCTAATAGTGAATGTATAAATACACAAATTATGTCTCTCAAGCTTTAAAAAAAAAAATCAAGTTTTTTCCCTAGCTAGTATTAAAATTAACATACTATTTAGAGTATCCGGGCAGTGGAGAAAGGAAATGGCCCAAAGATAAAATTTTACTGCAAATAATCTATAAAGTCTGCACACTTGAATTGACAGGATATCAGAAGTTCCTAATCCTGGGTTAGAATTCAGAAGACTTCAGTTCCAGGCACAGTTTGGAAAAACTATGTGTCCCCAAGCAAACCACTTAAGTTCCTCAGGCTTCCATTTCCTAAAATCTAAAGTTCTATAAGACAGGAATAAAAAATTTACTGGATAATAAAAATTAAAAATATGCTCATGTGACTGTAGAAAAAGACTGCCTCACTTAGTCATAAGAATGCAAACAAAGCTAACTAGTGGATAAATAAAAGTTACTTTATATTCAACTCAATATTTTAAGAATAAGAAATATATGCTATACATTGCAGACCAAGAAATTAAATGTCTACAACAACAATAAAAAAAAAAAAAATCTGTTGCATTGAGTTGATTCAGACTCATAGCAACCCTATAGGACAGAGTAGAATTGTCCCATAGGGTTTCCAAGGCTGTAATCTTTATGGAAGCAGATTGCCACATCTTTCTCCCATGGAGCAGCTGGTGCGTTCAAACTACCAGTCTTTCAGTTAGCAGCCCAGTGATTAACCACTGCGCCACCAGGACTCCTCTACAATAACAATAATCCCCTCAAATGAACAAATTTATGTATTAAACTTTAATGCTTAACTATTTAAATCCTAATGTCTTCATTAAATAATTAAAATGTTGCCTAAACCTTGTATAAAATGTGTTAAGATTTATAAATTTTATTTCTACTTATCAATGGCTGCTTGTAATCAAAGATAACCGTCTCAGCATTTAGCTTTGAGAAAGAAACTGCAAAGAGAAACATAATTCATATGTTTATATATTTGATATTAGATATTCCCCCAGTTGGGCAAGAACCAGGTTCTGTGTGTATGTAAATTAAATGATCCATTAAAGTCTTTTAAAACCTGTCATATTTTTACCCTTATTTATATTTATAATTATAAATGCTATAACTTTTACAACTGTATAATTAATCTTTGTGCGCATTTTATTACCAAAGCTTAATTCTTCAAAGTTTCAAGCCTTCAGCGAAAGTGAAATTATCTGTTGAAAAAAGTAAAACAGTTTAATTGCCTCTCATTTCCAGCTAGGGATTTGTGAATTTGATTTACCCTCCTACCTTGGTAATGGAACACCACAAGATGAGAGAGAGCAAAGGAGAATTCATGGACATGAAGGATCACTGACCGAGTCTTTGGCTTCTCCTGTCTGGTGCTAGATTTGGTTCGGATTTAGTTCTGATTTATTCCAGAATCAAAACTCCCTTACCCCAGGGAGCATATCAAAATTTCTGAGGCACACTGTGAAAAATAGATGCTTAGGCACCATTTCAGCGTACTAATCAGAATTTTTGCCAGTGAGAAAAACGGGAGGGGGAAGAGGGAACATTTGTATTTGGAGAGAATGTTGAGCATAGGGACACATTCTGGATCTTAATAATTAAGAGTATTCAGGGTCCCAAGGCATCAAACAGGCACCTCTCCACCGTACTGAAGGAAGCATATTTAAGACATACTGAATGAGATACCAGTCTCACATCATGGATACAGTTACTTCTAAGCATTAAGCAATATCGAATCATTCTACAAATTTTAAACTGAGATAGTAAGACATGTTCACAATTGGCTTATGCTGTGATAGCGGCATGGAATTACCCACAGCTCTGAGTTCTAATGGGGCCTTAATGCTTTCTCTTTTCCTCTTACTCCACTATAAAGAAATTCACAAGAAAGAGTAAAACGTTTTAGTTTACATCTTCATTTTAACTATGACCTCACTGTTTTGGTAATACTGTTGTCTAAATAATGCTTTAACCATTTATATTCACATAGCAGTGTCCCTTTTTGTTAAAATTCAATTGTCAAATTCAGTCTGTTTAGGCAGAATGCAGGCAGCAGATGTCTACACTGCAGAGGTGATTAATTCAGCTTCTTTTGGAGGACCTATAGAAGAATGGCATCTCCTACAGTTTTAGTGCCTGCTGTTAAAGCTTGGAAACATCAAGTCTGTGGTTTTTCAAAGGCATCTGTACACCTGTCTTACAAGCTGAAGGCAAAATCTACTGGCATTGAGAGGGACAAGGCAAGACAGCAAACTTTTGTGATTCAGATTCAGAAAAAAAAGGTGGGGGAACCTCTTTAGCGTAGAGGGGAAAAGTACTAGGAGAACATTGAAATATAATGTACAATGAATAAACACAACCTTAGCAGAGATTTAAATATTATACTTAATTAAATTCTCATTTCTAGGTGGTGACTAATGCCTTCATTTCAACTTACAATTTTGTTGTAGCTGAAACAGCCAGATACTTTACCACTTCTATCCTCAATGGTCAGTCCACCTAATTTCACTGCCATGATACAGGGTGGTGTCCTCTCCAGAGGAGCTTTTAGAGGACACTGTTTGTTGTGGAGGCTAACGACAGAAGGAGCCCTGGCATGAACCAGGCTCCACTCCCCCAGCACAAAGCCTTCCCTTCAGCTAAATGCCAAGAAAGTAAATAAGCAGCACTGCCTTCAGCATATATCTCAGGGAACTCAAATAAGCCTGTCAGGGTTTATAGCCCCTCCTCTATTATTTTCCTCTCGCCTGGCTTTATTACTTATTTCTTACTACCTTTTCATTTACTTCAAGAGCTCCATAATACTTATTCATGTACAGAAATAATCATGTATTTTATATGTATAAAAAGCAATAATTTGTTCTTTCTCTAACACTCATTAAAAAAATGCTGAGTATAAAAACAGTATACAACAGGTAAGTCATTTTCAATTACATAGTTAATAAATGTATTAATGATTACCTGGTATGCAAATGTAAACATTTAAAACCAAAGTTCACAAAAGTCTCATTTTTACACAATCCAATACTTCAGATTTATTAAAAAGAGATCTACTATACTTGCATGCCTCAAAAATAGTTTGCTTGGATTATTTTGAAAGATTCTTTTCTAAAATTGGTACACAAATATTTTCCTCCACTATCTACCATTGCCCTTGAACACTCATGTCAACTTCCACATCAAGATGCTAATGTTAATAAACAGAAACTTACATTTACTCCTTTAACCCTCCTGACCTTATAAAAGATACTTTTTATCATTTGCATTTTATAAATAAGAAAATTGAGGCCAGGAGAGTTAGTTACTTGCCCCTGGTAACAATGCTGGGAAGGAAAGGGCCGGTATTTCCACCTAGGCTGTCTAACCTCAAAGCTGGAGCTCTCTCTGAATAGTCTTACAATGGGAGGTATGAGAAGCCCCTTTGTAGGGGTGTGGGGGGAGGAGACAATAAGCTCAACCAGCAACATGGAGATTTAGGGTCAGTTAAGGGAGAGAGGGATCGCAGAGGAAACTGATCAAGCTAGTAGCAATCCTTTGTGAATTATGAGGATTTTTGTGGCGTGGGGGGGAGGGTTGTCAGAGATAACTAAAGGGTGTGAGAGAAGCAAAATCTGGAGGTGAAAAGGGAGAGGATAATGGTATTGAGTTAAAAGTAAACTGGCTGTTTCTGTGTTACCCTATCAAATTCCTCATGGCTTAGAGATTTGTGATTCCTTCAAATTAAGAGACTCAAGTTCTAAGACTACTTCTTTTGCTAAAATGAAATGTAAAGACTTTTCATGTGAAGGAAAAAAAACAGTATCACCTGTACCTGATCATAGAGTCCATCAATGTTTGTTTGTTTTTCTTTGTTTTTTTTTTTTTAAAAAAACACTTAAATCATATTATGGAAACATCAAGTTTTAGTTATAACTTGGGGTAAACCTGGTCATTTCTGGAGGGAAATTTTGGCAGTATTACAAATTTCAAAATGCATATACCATTTGTTCTAGCATTTCTACTTCTAAGAATCTATTATTCAAAATGATGAGCATAATTAATGTCACTGAATTACACATGTAAAAAATGTTGAATGCCAATGCTTTGTTTTATATATATGTTTACAAGAATACTTGCACAAGTTTATACAGGTACACAAAGGATGGTCACAACAGCATTGTATACAGTAGAAACAATGGAAACAACCTCAAGGTCATTCACAGGTTAATGGTTAAATATACATGTACTACGGAATACTACACAACATTTGAAACAGTGACAGACCTAACTATACTAAAACAGATATTCATTTTTTTTTTGTTTCAGAAAAAAAGCAAACTGCAGAAAAATGTGTTTTTATTGTTATGTAATTTTAAATTACACACACACACATATAAAAATTACATGCATGTGTGTGCAAGTCTGTGCATGTGTATGCACAAAGAAAAACGTTTTAAAAATATAAATCACACTGTCAATAGTGGTTACGTTGGCGAAATAAGACTAAGGGAGCTGCTGGGAGTGGGGAGTCAATGAGCGAAAAATAAAAAGCAATGCAATGAAGATGAAACTGCTGAGTAGGTTTCCTTGTTTGCTACTATCTCAGAGAGCCTGGACTGCCACATACATAAGATAGCTAGGACACAGAGGCATTCTGAGACTAAGTTAAGCAGGATAGTCAGGCATGAATAGAATTTATGTTGTTGATTTTATAAGAACTTGCTCAAACATATCATATCAATATAATCAGTCAGAACAAGGTCAGGGGCCGACTGTGGAACAGACCATCAATTGCTCATATGCAAGTTGAAGGTGAAGCAGAAGACAATTAGAACAAGTCCACAAGAGCCAAAGTATGACCTTGAGTATACCCCACTGGAATTTAGAGACCATTTCAAGAATAGATATTGATGCACTGAACAATAATGACTGAAGAGCAGATAAGCTGTAGGATGACATCAAAGATATCATACATGAAGAAAGCAAAAGGTCATTAAAAAGACAAGAAAGAAAGAAAAGATCAAAATGCATGTCAGAAGAGACTCTGAAACTTGCTACTGAACGTAGAGTAGCTAAAGTTAATGGAAGAAAATGATGAAGTAAAAGAGAAGGACAGATTTCAAAGGGTAGCTTGAGAGAACAAAAAAGTATTATAATGAAATGTGAAAAGACCTGGAGTTAGAAAACCAAAAGGGACGAAAACACTCGACATTTCTCAAGCTGAAAGAACTGAAGAAAAAATTGAAGCCTTGAGTTGCAATACTGAAAGATTCTATGGGCAAAATACAGAATGACACAGGAAGCATCAAAAGAAGATGGAAGGAATACACAGAGTCACTGTACCACAAAGAATTGGTCGATGTTCAACCATTTCAGGAGGCAGTATATGTTCAAGAACTGATGGTACTGAAGGAAGCAGTCCAAATTGCACTGAAGGCATTGGTGAAAAACAAGGCTCCAGTAATTGACAGAATACCAACTGAGATGTTTCAATAAACTGATGCAATGCTAGAAGCACTCACTGGTCTATGCCAAGAAATTTGGAAGAAGACAGATACCTGGCCAACCAGCTGGCAGAGATCCATGTTTGTGCCCATTCTAAAGAAAGGTGATCCAACAGAATGCAGAAATTATTGAACAATATCATTAATTTCACACACAAGTAAAATTTTGCTGAAGATAATTCAAAAACAGTTGCAGCAGTACATCAACAGGGAACTGCCAGAAATTCAAGCCAGATTCAGAAGAGGATGTGGAACAAGGGATATCACTGCTGATGTCAGATGGATCTTGGGGTTTACCTGTGTTTTATCAACTCTGCAAAGGCATTCAACTGTGTGGATCATAATAAATTATAGATAACACTGTGCAGAATTCCAGAACACTTACTTGTGCTCGTAAGGAACCTATACATAGACCAAGAGGCAGTCATTTGAACAGAACAAGGGAATAGTGAGTGGTTTAAAATCAGAAAAGGTGTGCATCAGTGTTGTATCCCTTCACCATACTTATTCAATCTGGATGCTGAGCAAATAATCTGAGTAGCTGGACTATACGAAGAAGAGCACGACATCAGAATTGGAGGAAGACTAAATAACAACCTGTGATATACAGATGACACAACCTTGCTTGCTGAAAGTGAAGAGGACTTGAAACACTTACTGATGAAGATAAAAGACTACAGCCTTCAGTATGAATTGCACCTCAACAAAAACAAACAAAAAAATCCTCACAACTGGACCAATAAGCAACATCATGATAAACGGAGTAAACATTGAAGTCATCAAGGATTTCATTTTACTTGGATCCACAATCAAGCCCATGGAAGCAGCAGTCAAGAAATCAAAAGACGGAAAATGGCGCTCTAGGCAGAAGCACCACACCATCCCTCCACAGCAAAGATCCGAAAAACTAAGCCGAACAGAGAAAACAACAATCCTGAAACCCTAAAACATCAAATGAAGAGAGAAAGAACTCAGCCAAGCACCAAATTTCTCACCAAAGTGAGAAAACTGAGAGAACGGTGAGCAAGGAGAGATTCATGCAGAGGTCCCCTATCGGCTAACGCAGCACGGATCTGCCATCATGGACTTCTATCGGAGACCAGCAAACGGGGTACGAGAAAGCAGCTTCACGGAGCTTCCAGCAGGAGACAAAACAACCGGTAATTTGCGATATACGCTTTCCCACCCTCCACCCTTCTTCACCCCCCACTCAGCCTCCTCTGCTTCCCGCAACCACAATCTTTTGTCCAGGAAGCACCGGCTGCTTGGATTCCACCCATCCGAACAGGCCGGTTCTCTGAGTACCATTTGCTGGCTGCTGCTGTTGCTTTTTTCCACTTCGTTTGATTTCGTCCTTACCTCTCACCACTTCCCCCTCCTTTCACTCAAATACCTGGCTCCATGCACAATGTTTGCTTCCTACTGAGGGGCTGCGGAGCTCTGGTAATTTGTGATATACGCTTTCCCACCCCCTACCCTTCTTCACCCACATTCAGCCTCCTCTGCTTCCCGCAGCCACAATCTCTTGTCCGGGAAGCACCGGCTGTTTGGATTCCACCAACCCGAATGGGCTGGCTCTCTGAGCGCCATTTGTTGGCTGCTGGCTGCTGGTCTTACTTTTTTCCACTTATTTTGATTTCTTCCTTACTTCTCACGACCTCCCCCTCCTTTCACTCAAATATCTGGCTCTGTGTGCCATCTTTGCTTCTTCCTGAGGGGCTGTGGAGCTCCGTTCGAGTGTGGAGCTGCTTCCCGGTCTGGACTGCCAGGCTGGTGGGATCCTGGGGATTTTGTTCATTTGTTTGCTTTGAAGTGTTTCTTTCTTTTCCTTTTCTTGAGCTGGGAGCCCGTTCTGGACAGGCAGTGCTGCACAGCTTGGAACCTACCCCCTCAGCTTGCACAGACGTGTAGAGGTAACCCTGAGGGCATTTCTTTTTTCGTTGGTTTTTGTGTGTGTGTGTGTTTTTGGGGGCTTTTCATGTTTGTTTGTTTTTTTTTTTTAATTTGCTTGGTTTTCTTTTCCCTCTTTTTCCCTTTTTGTCTTTCTTCATTACTCAGTTTCTCATCACTCTATATCTTCCTTCTCTTTCTGTTCCCTGAATACCTGTGGTATACCTCTACGCCTTCTAGCCAGGCTGTACTGCAACACCTGAGAACAACTTCCCCAGACCTCATAGCAGCACCGGTGGGATACCTGAGAACTTTGCTGTTATTTTCCCTTTCCAATTTTTATTTATTCATACTTTTCTTTTCTTTAATTCCTCTTCCCCTTTTTGTTTTTCTCCATTTCATAGTCTCTCATCTCTCCACTCCAACGGCAAGCTCCACTAGCATTCTTTTTTGTTTCTTTGTATGTTTTTGGCTCCTGTTCTTCTCTCCCTTCTCCAATATCCATCTTAGTTCCACACATAACAATCTCCCCGCTACATCCTGCCTACCTGCACCGTGCGCTTAACATCGCACCACCAAGCAGGACGGGCACGGCCTACCGGAACCTGCCCTGCACGGATTACCGACCCACCCTGGTGGCTGTAGTAAGTGCCATAAACAACCCATCCCAGTAACTCCTCTTCAGCTAGACCTGCCCTGCCATACCATATCTGAGTGACTGACCCTGCCAATTGGAGAAGGAGGTGAAAAGTACTGTGCCCACAGACGAGCAAATAACGAAAAACACATAGCCCGCCTGCTCAGACATAGCCAAATTT
>NW_004443965.1:22068312-22095335 GCF_000243295.1 Trichechus manatus latirostris
AGAGGGTTGACATGTTGTGGGGTTGTTAACCAATGTCATAAAACAATATGTGTACTACTGTTTCATAAGAAACTATTTGTTCTGTAAGCCTTCACCTGAAGTACAATTAAAAAAAAAAGAAAGTCAATCTGAAGGGAAATGGAAAATAAAATACATTTATGTAATTTAAAAAAAAAGAAAGAAATCAAAAGACGCATTGCAATAGGAAATCTGCCGCAAAAGACCCTTTAAAGTGTTAAAAAGCAAAGACGTCACTTTGAGGACTAAGGTGCACCTGACCCAAGCCATGGTATTTTCAATCGCCCCATAGGCATGCAAAAGCTGGACAATGAATAAGGAAGACCAAAGTAGAATTTCAATTATGGTGTTGGCGAAGAATACTGACTATACCACGGACTTGCCAGAAGAATGAACAAATCTGTCTTGGAAGAAGTACAGTTAGAATGGTCCTTAGAAGGGAGGATGGTGAGACTTTGTCTCACGTATTTACATAGGTATGCATACACGTGCATACCTAGGTGGGATTATAGGAGAAGCACCTTGGCCGGTATGGACGCTAGGTGCCTCCTATGTTTCTGCAGAAATATCACCACCAAAGATTCACAGAATCAGAGTTGGAAGAGATCTTAGGTGTCATACGTCAGCCGTCATTTGACATGTGAATAATTCTCCTCTACATCTGGCTAACTGTGATAGTATCTTGGGGGCCTGGCAATGAAGTGAGGGATGAATCTAGCCTACTTTTCAGATTGGCCCAGGTGCTGAGAATGCAAGGGCCACTGAAATGACTCTCCCTTTCTCTCTGTTCCACTCAGGTAGGGGCCAATGCCAATTTCCCCTCAATCTGTCCTTCTTTTTTATGTTCTGTCCAATACAGGCTAGTCCATATCCTAGAGTTCAGAGAGGTCAGTAAAACAAAAAGCACAAAAGAGAAAACAGGAGGGAAAAAGTACCAGGAAGAGAGGAGAAAGCAAATTGACTCCACCTGTAATATCATCCATCCCCCAATTGATTTCTCCTCTCCTTCTTTACTATGAGTACTTGTGAATATCTCAACATAAGTTCATTTATCTTTATTATTATTATACATGTACATATTATATCATTAAAATTCTCCCAATGGTGTTAGAGAAAATTATAAGCATTTTAAATATGAGAAAAGAGTCTAATAAAGCCTGTGATTCACCCAAGGTCACAGAGCTAATACATAGCAGAGCAGCACTGGACTCTAGGCCTCGAGATTTCAAGTTCAATGTTCTGTCCTTACTTGACAATTTGCCAATCTACAGTACATCTCTTTAACAGGAAGCATAAAGGACCACGAGAGGCCAAGCTGAATTAACTCAAGAGAGTGTGTTAGTCCTTGGAAATGAATACGTTTCTAGATAAGTATGTAGCAAAGACATCAGCCTCTTTTCTTAACAATATGGAAGCTGGAATGTTTTATTAGTATATAAAATCAAGAGCTAACAGTTTTGCTTCAAAAATGCAGCACAACTGGCAATCTCCTTGGTGGGCCATTAACATTCACTATCTTATAGCCATTATTTAGCATACAGTGGTTAATTTTGTAATCTAATTAAAATCATGTGAGAAATTTTGTGAAAATATGTAACAGGGTCTACTGATAAGGACTGAACTATTATAATGACTAAGCCTATATTCCAACTACTTTCACTGAATCTGTGACCTTTGTTAAGTTACTAACCCATTCTCCTTGGCTTCTCTATCTACAAAATATTGCAGTTTTAAATTTGCAATACCTAGCTTACATTAAAATTGTGAGAAACAATCTACCTGAAGTAGATGTGAAAAAGTCTTTAATTCCTCAGAATAAAAGTTTTTTTTAGAAAATAAAAGATTATTACAAAAAAATAAGGAAAAAGAACTAATAGAATTTTAAGAAGCATTAGGATAAGTTCATACGGAAAAGGAAAAAACTTGCTATTATCAACATAGTTTGTATTTATAAAATTTATTATGTCTTTCTTCCAAAAAGGATTGGGTAAGCTAAACTTCACCGCCTTTATGATACTCACTAAGGTAATAGATTCTAAATCCTATCCTAACCCTATTCATATAGCAAGTTTGTAAAAGTGATGTTTTTCCTTAGAGAAAAATTAAATCTCTCAACATTCATGTTCAAGATACTTTTCTCAAAGGAAAAATATACTCACAGAACCATTTAAGAAAGTACTGTTTTAAAAACTGATTTAATAAAAGATAATGTTTTATGTACAGATGTTTGGAGGCAGTGGGACCATGTAGTCAAATAACTGCAAAACATTTTTAATCCCCCCCCACTAAGTCATCAATCTAACAGTTAAAATAAGACCCTCCAGGGAACAGATTTCCCATTTCTTCATTTAAGGTCATGGCCTGCTTCTTACTTCTCTTCTTTTTTACTACTTGTCACACCAGAATAGAAAGCAGGAAGGCAGCTCATGTAATTGGCCCATTTCCAGGCTGGGAGCAAATCTGATGATAAATTAAGTGGAGAGAAAGCTGGTGGGATAAACTGCTCAAGTTTACTGCTCTCGTGAAGCTGTTCTCATACGAAAGTTATTTGAAAATCACATTGAGTCAAAAGCTAACCTGCATAATGTCCTTGGTATTTCCTTAGATATCTTTTTCTTCTAATTTAGAAACTCTGAAAGAAATACAATGTCATATAAACACATTCTCACATCCAACTTTAGTTTACATTGTTTCTCTAGACCCACTATTTCAACACAGAATAGATTAAAAAATATTCTAGATAACAAATTTTGGGGGCTTCTGTTCTTCAAAGCAGAACCCTGGTGGAGCAATGGTTATAAGAACTCGGCTGCTAACCAAAAGGCAGGCAGTTTGAATCCACCAGTCACTCCTTGGAAACCCAGTGGGGCAGTTCTACTCTGTCCTATGAGGATTTTGGAATCAACTCGATGACAATAGAAGGAGCACTAGTAGCACACTGGTTAAGTGCTTGGCTGCTAACCGAAAGGTCTGCCATCTGAACCCACCAGCCCCTCCATGGGAGACAGATGTGGCAGTCTGCTTCTGTAAAGATTTACGTCCTTGGAAACCCTGTGGGGCAGCTCTACTTTGTCCTATAGGGTTGCTATGAATCGTAATCAACTTGATGGCAATGGGTTTTATAGGGTTTTCAAGGCTGTAACCTTTCAGAAGCAGATCACCAGGCCTGTCTTCTGAGGCGCCTCTGGCTGCGTTCAAACTGCCGACTCTTTGGCTAGTAGTCACTTATCCATTTGTGCCACCCAGAGAGAATGCATATAAGTTTGAAGAAATGGTATACATTCTATTCTTCAGTCTCCACTGAACATTTTAATAAGCTGTCACAAATAGGCTTACGAGAAACCTCTGGGATGATTGTTGGCTGGCCTGAATTTTCAGAAAACCAAAAACCAAACCCATTGCCGTCAAGTTGATTCCAACTCATAGCAACCCTATAGGACAGAGCGGAACTGCCCCATATGCTTTCCAAGGAGCGGCTAGTGGATTCAAACTTCTGACTTTCTGGTTAGCAGCCATAGCTCTTAACCACTGTGCCACCATGGCTCTGAATTTTCACAAGGCAACAAGATTTGAGACAGTCGACATGACAGAGTAGAAGCCTACTTGAAAAAGTCTTTGACTGCATGTGCTTTTGGTGGGTCGAAGGCACTTCTGTGGCTAAGTTGTTTACATTCTTGTTATTTCATGCTCACAGATCCTATCAACTAAAATGCCTATGATAGCTACTTTAATAAAGTTGGGGCTGATATGGGGAGCACTAGCAGAAATACGGCTAGTGAATTTTCCTCTGACATAAAAACCTCATTAAAAGTATCTCACAGCACCAGAAGACTTGTAAAATGTTCACAGTAGCACTATTCATAACAAAGTACATCAACAGTAGAATGGAGAAATAAATAGTAGTTATTTTCATACCTAGAATACTACAGAGTTGTGCTGCCTTAATACAGTAGTCACTAAGTCACATGTGGCTACTGAACACTTGAAATGTGGCTACACTGTGATCTGAGACGTGCTGTAAGTATAAAATAGACACTGGATTTCGAAGCTCAGTATGACAAAAGAGAATTTAAAATATATCAAAACTTTTGTATACTGATTACATATTGAATCGATAATATTTTGGATATACTGAGTTAAATAAAATATATTATTAAAACTAATTTTATCTTTCATTTTTAATTTTTTAATGTGGCTACTACAATATTTAAAATCGTGTGGCTTGTGTTACATTTCCATTGGACAGTACTGCTCTAGAACAACAAAAATGAATGAACTACAAGTATATGAAGCAACATGGGTCAATCTTACAAATATGATTTCAGTAAAAGCCACCAGATTTATGGGAATCATACTGAATGATTTTATTTACATAAAGATAAAACTAAAGTGCTTAGTGATATAACCCATTGCCATCAAGTCAATTCCAACTCACAGCAACGCTGCAGGACAGAGTAGAACTGCCCCATAGGGTTTCCAAGGAGCAGGTGATGGATTCAAACTGTCGACCTTTTGGTTAGCAGCTGTAGTTCTTAACCACTGTGTGACTTGATGGCAACAGATTTGGTTTTAGTGATGTAAAAACAAAAGAAAACAACAACAACAATAAAACACAAACTGCCAAGGAAATAACTACCACAAAAATCAGGGAAGAGAAGGGCTTGTTACAGGGAGGGGCGCCGAGCCCTCACAAGCACTGACGGCTTTCTGTTTCTTGGCCTGCGTGTTGGTTCAGTTATTTGCTAATCTATACATTCATATTTTATGTACTTTTCTCCATCTTATAGTTCACAATTTAAAAAGTTTTTTTTAAAAAAAATAAAAAACCAAAGATCTCAAACTGCTCCTTTTTAAAACATGCTTATTTGCTGTGTGAAGTAATGATTTTGAGGACAATCTAAAAGATTAGGGTAGAATGACTTGTCCTATATCATTAATCATTATAAAAAAAACAAATGTAAAAATGTTAGGCTCCTGAACTGCCTAGTCAAAACTGCATTATTTTCTTCAACATATTTTTAAAATTCTATTTTAAAACCACAGAAGCCTATATTTTAACACTATTCATCCTATATTAATGTACTATATGAAATAAATGATGGATATGTTTCTGAAAAGTTGCACACAAATTCTTCTAAGCTGACATATTTGTGCTGCACAAAATACACACTTGATAAATGTGTTTAGTAATAAATGAGATAACTTGTTCAATGTATAAAAGATTTAAAAGAAACCCTTTTTAAGATTCCTTATATAAAATAATTATTCATATACTAAACTCTCTCTTTAAACAAGTTCTAATAATTTTTAAATATCTTTTCTTAATGAGACACCCTGTCAGAAACTTTCCTGAATTATAAATTTTATAAGAAAATTTTAAAAATTCTGAATATGCTCAAGTCATTTACTGATAACAACGTACAAGGGTAAATTAAGTATTTTCCATAACTAATACCTAGTATTTGATGACATTTTACCAAATGTAAAGAGTGTATAAATCAAAAATCAATTGCTATCGAGTCAATTCTGACTCATGGCAACCTCACCAATATTTAACAAATGAAAGATTTCCTGAGCACGAAAGACTTCCCACCTAGTAGAATGCCATGAAACACTTCCAAATCAATGTTTCAGGATGCAAAACTAAATTTAAAAGTTAGTTTTAAACTCATTTAAGAGCAAAGCTGATAACATAATTCACATTTAATTCATTTTTATGCAGAACAATTGAATTTATAAAAGAAAAATTATCCAGAGAAGAAATCTATAGAATCAATATCTATACTCACCATGAACTTGGTTGATTTCAGAATTCTGGGAAAGAATTTCATCTGCTAATTTTTGAGCGGTTGGCAAAACTTCTGTGTGGTGCACTGTGATCAAATACTGTACAAACTTTTGCAGTTGGTCTCTATTCATCTGAAAGAGAGTCTCTGAAATGGGAAGATGCAGTTTGACCTGATCTGGCTTGCGGATGCGGTATAAAGACAGTGCCACAACATGGGCACAATAAAATATGTCCTTGTTTCCACAGCTGCAGGTCACTGAGGTAATCTTGCAACGATCAAAGCTGATGGCCACGTTGCAAACAGTTTCTGGCTCCGATTGTATTGCAGGTTCTGTTACTGTGCCGCTCAAGTGGAAACCTATGTAAGAGAAAGAGAGACAGTTTAGCTTTTGCATTCAGATGCTATGAAATGCTGTAATTCTCTGAAATATGCAGTACTTGACAGCAGGAAGGAAAAATTATGGCAGCTTTTATTTTCAAGTAAAAATATTCAGGCCACTAATCCGCCCCCCACCCCACTACAGGTTAAAAAAAAAAAAAAAGATGTATTTAACAGATATGCTGAAGTACTTTATGCAGTCACATGAGAACTCTTATTGCAGTATACCACCATCATGCCCATTAGAAGTTGTTAGTTTACAGAACTAACACACTATCATTTACTGCACTCTGAATCTGTGGTATGCAAAAGAAAAATCCTCTAGATCAGTGGTTTTCTACCTTTTTTCCTTTTTAAAGTGGAGCCTGCCAGCTCACCTTTCTTCTCAACAAACTCCTCCCTCCCACCAAGCTTTATTCCAGGCAGCCACCAGCCCCCCTCCAACTAACGCTGCAGCTCTGAGGGGTAGGGGTCCCTTTCACAAACTTTGACCAGAGAATTTTTTTTTTAAATTTAATAATCCTTTCTATAGCATGCATAACACATGCCCCGATGTGGCAACGTCTATAAACAATGCCTGCTGGTGGAACTGGAGAGCCCACTAAACCTCACGCACACAATACCAACCAACTCGCAATGACTGTTTTCTTCCATACACTACAGAGCAAAGCTGGTACAACATATAAGCACACTCACACACGTGTGCATGTACAAAATCATGGAGTAAGAAAGGACCTCAGAGGTCTTATAGCTTAAACTTATAACCACACAGGAATCATCCGCAGCCTCCCTGACTGATGGCCCTCTGGCCACTCTTAGAACCTCCAGAGATGCGACATTCACCCCTGCACAGGCAGCAATTCCTCCTTGGACAGCTCTAGCTACAGCTTACAGCAAACTGAAAACTGTCTTCTGCCAGTCAGTCCTGTCCTGCCTGGCAAGGGACAAATCTTCCACATTCTCCTTCCCTACATTCGTACGAAGGTTATACCCTGAATTTTATTTGACATACCCATTCAGTTCCATCCTGCCTGTGAAAGCTGCATTCAGTGGCCAGGAATAAGTCATAAAGCACTAAGAAGGGGATTCCTTTGGGAATTTCCGGGACTGAGATTTACCTTAGAGTTCCAGGAGCCTGAGAGAAATGAGTGGTACAAAATGAAGCCCTTGGAGGCCTCTCAGCCTTCCACTGTCTATGCTACTTTAATGAAATGCATTGAGCTATCCAGTGCATCTATGGCTTCCCCTTCATTCACAAAGAGAAGGACCTTTGCCATGTGGGAACTCTGGAAGCTGCAGAGATGTGACACAAGAATGACAGCCAGACAATGTCTGGAGCTCATACATGGAACATTTGAACCCCACTTACTGTCCCTGAAGGAGGCTGCCCAGGCCAAAGAATTGGAAGAAACAGAACTCAACTTACAAGAACTCTTTCGGAGTCATGTAATTTCATCTTGATAGCTCATATTCAGTAACACTTAGTAGAGGAAGAAAACTATTATAATAATTTTCACCAAATGAATCAATTAGAATTGAGCATTACCTAAAAAAAAAGTTACTATTACTACTTCACAATAAGAATTTTTGAAAATTGTAACATGATAACCTTTGGATTTTTCCTGTTTCAGAATGGATATTTCAGTCTCCTTTGTCTCTTTTGATCAAGGAGTTTTTTTTTTTTTAAATCACAACTAAAGAATAAAAGTAAATGTAATTGTATTTTCAAACAACTATAATCTCATAATTTTCCTGTGAGAAAAAGGTCACATAAAAAAGTAAACACCCACAAAAATTTCAAAAATGAAGACTTGTAAGGGGAGTCTTGCCTTAATCTGCACTAGATGCATTATAAACCTAGAATTAAAACACTGTGGGACAAGCACAAAAGAAGACAAATAATATTTATGGATCATAAAAGGGAGTCCAAAAAGTTCCCAAGTATATTCTGTACATTTAGTGCAGGTAATCTCTGTTTTCCACCTGTTACATATAACCAGGAAACCAGTTGTCATAATAGAAAAATAAACCACAAAACCAAATCCATTGCGTCAAGTCTATTCTGACTCACAGTGACCATACAGGACAGAGGAGAACTGCCCATACAGTTTCCAAGACTGTAATCTTTATGGAAACAGATCGCCAGGTCTTTCTCCTGTGGAGCACTGGTGGGTTTGAACCACCATGCTACCAGGGATCCTCAACAGGAAAAGAGTTATCATAAATTGACCATTTATAATATTGATCCCTCCTCACTTAACACTATCATGTCTCCTTAAATGTCTTTGCCTCTCCATGAAAATGATATTGGAGAACTTTTGCAATCACAGGCAAAGCCAAGACAATTAAGGTTCCAAAAGAATTAGACTAGGAAGAATCTACAAGGATATAATATTAAACATACTTCATAATAAACTGATTTAACTATCAAAGAAGTCCTTAGGAAAAATTGATGAAAATTGATGATCAAATAGTTTTACAAAAACGACCTTCTTTATTCACGTGAATTGTGCAAGTTAAAAGGAAGTGAAGTAGATCGAATACTGATATCACACAATTATGCAAGGAAAAAAATCTGACAAATGATCCAATTTTATTACATTGACTACTGTTTTTGTAAAGAGGAAGAAAAACAACTTAATTCAAGAGATAGGAGGAGTCAACACTTAGGGGACACTGAGCTCCTGTTAGGGTGATGGGTGAACAACATGATGGACATAATGTCACTGAACTTACATGTGAAGATTACGGAAATGTCAAATGCTTTGTTACTTATAATTTACCACAACTAAAAAAAAGAGAGATGAGGACACAAATAAACACATGCATGTCTTAGACAGTAACAGTTCATTAATCTGATATCATCAAAGATTAAGTTGTTTCATCAATGTTCATTTTCCAAATAATTCTAGCATATTATCTTTCAAGTACCCAAATACCTTTAAAAATTCCAATGATTTTCATGGAAATATTTCTAAATGTTGTTTAAGTTCTATCCTGCCACCCTAATCAGGAATTGTTGAACATTTTGGGGTATTACCAAGAATGTGGGGCAGCATTCCCTATAATGTGCCATCGAGTTGATTCCAATTCATAACGACCCTATATTACAGAGTAGAACTGCCTCATAGGGTGTCCTGAGCTGTAATCTTTACAGAAACCCTGGATGGTGCAAACAGCTAAGTGCTCAGCTACTAACCAAAAGGCTGGAGGTTTGAATCCACCCAGATAACTGTCTTAGTTATCCAGCGCTGCTATAATAGAAATACCACAAGTGGATGGCTTTAACAAATAGAAATTTATTCTTTCACAGTCTAGGAGGCTAGAAGTACAAATTCAGGGTGCCAGCTCAAGGGGAAGGCTTTCTCTCTCTGTTGGATTTGGGGGAAGGTCCCTGTCATCAATCTTCCCCTGGCCTAGGAGCTTCTCAGCCCAGGGATCTGTTCCGAAGTACGCACTCTACTCCTGGCTTTTCTGGCTTGGTGATAATAAGGTGTCCCTTCTCTCTGCTCGTTTCTCTCGTTTATATCTCCAAACAGACTGATTAAGATACAACCTAAACCTGTAGATTGTCTTCTGCCTCATTAACATAACCGCCTCTAATCCTGCCTAATTAACACCATAGAAGTTAGAATTTATAACACACAGGTGATTATATCAGATCACAAAATGGAGGACAACCACACATTACTGGGAATCATGACCTGGCCAAGTTGACACACATTTTTGGGGGACACAATTCAATCCATAACAGGGACCTTGAAAGAAAGTCCTGGTGATCTACCTCTAAAAGGTCACAGCCATTGAAAACCTTAAGGACCACAGTTCTACTGACCCACACGGGGTTGCCACGAGTCGGAATATACTTTATAGGAACAGATTGCCAGGTCTTTTCTCCCCAGGAGCTGCAGGTGGGTTCCAACCATGGACCATTTGGTCAGCAGCCAAGCGCTTAACCATTACACCACCAAGGCTCCTTTTGCTATAGTAGGTGGCAGTATTTTTAAAGTAGGGGTTTTTGTTACATTTCTCTACTATTAGCTATCATAATGACTCCTCTTCTATACTGTTAGCCTTTTTTTCCAGGAAATTATTTGTGCTCAGGTCAGCTGCACCTCTAATCTGACTAGCTTTGTGGCAGATGTTTAATACTCAGAGGGCTGTTTGATTTTTGTTTTGTTTTACTTCTCTCCTTACTTTTAGGGTAAGCTGGTTGATAATGCTAGATGTGGGAGGTTTCGCCTTAAATACAGGAAAGTTACATAGACACACTAAGGGGCAGATCCAAAACAAACCCACTGCCGTCGAGTCGATTTTGACTCATAGAGACCCATACGGTTTCCAAGGTTGTAGATTTCTACAGAAGCAGACTGCCACATCTTTCTCCCTCAGAGCTGCTGGTGGTTTTGAACCGCCAACCTTTCGGTTAGCAGTCAATTGCTTTAACCACTGTGTCACCAGGGCTCCTTAAGGAGTAGAGAGTATATTACTTTTTAAAACTATGCAATACTGAATCAATATGCTGGAATAACGTAGGATGTCCACCAAGTCTTACTTTAGGATTTGTAGTGGTGTATTTTGGCCTCTCCAGTTTGAGAAACTTTCTTTAGAATCTGCCTAACTCACTTTAGGTGAGACCTATATCACACCACAGTATCCACAGGACAAGCAGGAAAAATATTCCTCCCTCAACAATCCCAAGCGGGCTACAAGACATTTCCCCCAAAGCAGTCTTGTCTTTTAGGTACTGGATGACCTGGAACAAAATAGCATTCCTGAGAATGGATTTTGCTTTTCTAGAGTTTTGACAAACCCTGACCAGCAATTGTAGGATTGCAAATGCAAAATCTCCCTCTAGAATAGTTAGCTGTTCTGTATGACAGACCTGAGCACAGAAAAAGAGGCAATCCTGCACTTCATCGTAAAACATGGATAATTGTTTATTTTCAAAGAATTAAAACAGGAAAAAATATATACACCATTTCTTATAAATACATTTCTTTGGCCTTGCAAAATATAACCTGTGAAAGACAGATCATCCCACAAAAATAAGTCTCACAGGGCAGTCAAATTATTTTATCATCATGCCACTACGGAGCCCAGGACAAAGTCAGTATACACACTTCCAATCTGCAGGGACTGAACAAAAAAAAAAAAAAGCAAAAACCAAGGCATGGCATTGTGCAGACCTTGGTAATAAAGATGCTTTGGTTCAGATCAGGTTCTGGCACTGAAATGCTCAGTGTGTTGGGCATGTTATTTAACCTCTCTGAGTCTTGCTTTATTCATGTGCAAAATGTGGCTAAAAATATCTCCTAGGGTTGTTTTGGTGATTAAACTGAAATAACATATGTAAAGCACCTGGCACATAGTAAAAGTGTTCATTAAATTTTATTTCGCTTTCCTTCCCTTCCCAGCTGGAGAAAAGGGGGGGAAAGTCAGCTGCATTCCCTTCATCCATAACACTTCCTTTTTCTAAGCTATGGAATCTTGGCGAGGTTGGAGGGGATGCTTCCCCACTTGTTAGGTGGTTGAGAAATTTAAGAAGGGTCACTGAGAATGCTTGAGGTAAGTAAGTACGGCAACACTAGAAAGATCATAGCTATTTCATGGCACAACCAAAAATCTTCAAAGATTCAGTCACATTTACCCATCTTCCTATTAAATTCAGCCAACAAAGAAATAGGTAATTTTGTGAAACTGTGTTATTTGCATACACAGAAAGACCAGAAAATATTAGGGGATAGACTTTTTTAGAAACCATATATATATTTTAAATGTTATAATGCAATTCTTCTCAAAGTGTGGTCCAGAGATCCCCACAGGTCCCCACAGGTCCAAACTTTTTTCATAATTACAGCAAGACATTGATGGCCTTTTTACTCTTTCTCCTGAGTGCACTTTCAGTTTTCCAGAGGCTACATGATGTGTATTATCACAACAAACTGAATACATAGGCATATAGGAAAATCCAGCTTGTTTCTATTAAGACAGGCATTAAAGAGATTTTCAAAAATGGGAAACAATGCCACCCTTGGCACTAACACTACTTTTGTTTTGGGAATGCAGTCCCTTTTTTTATAAAGGTATGTTATTTATGTGAGCATGCATTGGGTTTATTGTTGTTGCTGTTGTTGGCTGCATTTATTAGTTATTTAATATACACATATTTAAATTTTTCCTCAGTTTTAATTTCAAATACAGTAGATACAATCCACATAAGCAAAAGCACTTTAGGGTGCTCAATAATTAAGAGTGTAAAGGGGTCCTGAGACCAGCAAGTTGAAGAACTGCTATTATAATGCACTGCATCAAGACCTGGAAGCAATGACACCTCCCAGATCATCTTTGAAAAGGCATTATTTGCACTTGGATTTTATAGTAGGTCAGTAGCTAATGAAATTCAGTAGAGACAACATTGAGGGGCAAATTTCTCACACAGAAACACATATTCAAGTCTTCTACATTTATTTCACTTTAATAAGGATTAATTAAGGTTTCTAGAAAGAGAATATTCAATTCTTCACAGATGTTCCAAAATAAACTTTCCTTGAGGGCTGAGTTCCCATAGCTAAGGTTAAATTTTAGTTTCATTTTTAACGGGACAAGGAGACCCATGGTATGAGAACTGGAAAGACAGCTGTTTTAAAATACACAAAGACTTTCTAAAGGTTGGTCATTTTGTATATATATGTGCTCAGTTTACTGAAATATGGTTACAAACTCAAAGCATCAGAAAATTTCTAAGCTAAATAAACTGGCAGACATGAACTAAACACACACACTAAAACTATTGCTTTCAGGGCACATTCTTTTCAGAAATATATGTGCCCTGTGCATGAGTGGCTCAAGTAACATATTCTTTGTTGAAAAAGAATTTAACAGAAGCACTGCTGTAGCGCTTACACAAATATATCTTTCACCCTTTTCCTAAATAAAAAGAACCCCCAGGGAAATTAAAGGCAGAAACCAAAGCAATGTAATGTTATGGCTGAAAGGGTGGCAAGGGTTGTAAGAGATTTTCTGTAATTTTTCAACCTAAGTCTAAAAATACAAAAGTGTTAACATTTAACATTCTCATAATAAAATACTCATTGGTTAACTAAACTCACTACATTGGTTAAATATACAGTAACTAATACCTGATTATACGTCCCTGGTAAAATAGTTAATCATTGCCAAGAAAACTTAACTTTTTCCTTTCCTATAACTCTGAGAACTACTACACACAATCCAATATCCCACACTGCAATTATCAATCCTAAAAAAAAAAAGCCTTAATTCAAACCATGCACAATTTCAGATCAGCAGTGCAGACATAAGGGCCCAAGACTGAGCCAACAAACTTAACTTAAAACCAACTTGTCTAAAATATCATATTCTTTCTTCAACTACATAATTTTCTCAAAGGGAAATTCTAAATTAAAGAGACTACATCGTGTGAGCTGGCTAATTAAGTCCTCTAGTCCTAATTTCTAATACTAAACTTGAACAGCTTATAGAAACACATTAGGAGATTTTGCTGGCAATCACTAATGAAGTAGTTTTTATCTTTCACAAAAATTATTTTTTTAAAGGAAAAGCTTTATTTTTAAGTCCACCTTAAAAAATGCCTATTTGGAATAGAATCACTCCTACAGTTCATTAATATAAGAGAAAGACAATGGCAAATTAATGCAAAGACCAGACTGTAAACCACAGCACACCACATAAACAACATAAAAATTTACGGAGCATGCATTGGATGGGCCCAACCAAGAGTTCCCTGCAGCATTCTGTTCAGTATCGTTTTTGTCTTCTCATTAATGTAGATTCTTGCACCATTTCATAAAAGGATCCATATGATCGCATATCTTTGTTTGATATCAGTGGCACTAGATATTTCAAATGATTTCTGAAAGTAAGACATTAATCCACTAATTTAGCTATCCGTAATGGGCATCTAGAAGGAGCACCAACATATTGCCTAGTTTAAGGGGGAATGAGTTGGATTTAAAAAAAAAAAAAAAATCATATCATTCTATATCATCTCAAATTCTGAAGTACATAAGTGTTCCCCATCACCACCACCAAGGAATTTTACAGAATGTATTTCTGTATCTTAACATGCATATTTTGAGGGAAACAAATGTTGCCCAGTCTCAGATTCTGGGTGAGTGGATTGTGGGAGGGGGTGGGGGGGGTGATAAAAAAAAAAGTAAGTAGAATTTTTCAGTTATTCCCACAACTGTAATGCCACACGGCATTTAGGAATTTAAATAATTTGCCCAGATCCTTTAAAGTCAGTTTTCTCTGACATCAACCTTTCCTTATACAAGCAAAGCAGCTCCAGCCTTTTGCCATTCTTAGAGGCCAAGGCGGCCCTTCAGCCCTTCCTCACCTGGCCCCAGTCCACATGGCCCCCCTGCCCCACTGCAGCTCAATGCTCCCTCCTCTTCTCCTTCCTCACTCCCAACCTCTCACTTGGGTCCCCAACTTCTGAAGTGCAGATGAACCTCATTCGAGCCCTTTGGTGCCCAAATGCCAGCTTTTAGCACCTCTGTACGTCTTTGTTTTACTTCCCAGGGCCCAGGTCTAAATGGTGAGGGGACAGAAGATCCTTTTACCTGTTTATTTCCTGTTGTTGCTTATAGCAAAACAACTTTAGGAAATGATTGGCTGTTTGTTTCAGGAACCAGGGGTGAAGGGGAAACTCTGGAGACTAATTCTGTTTACCAGTGCCAGAGAGTGAGGAGAAAGGGTGCTCAGAGTCAGTGGGGGAGAATGCAAGCCTCAGAGGCCAAATTCCTCCACCTACACCCCAGAGCTCCAACCTGATGCCTCAATCCAACACAAGCTCCCACATTTTGGCCCAAACCCATTCTAATGCCTTACCCTACTGCCCAGGATTTTACCCGCTTAATCCTCACAACCACCCTGCAAAGGAGGCATCACAGTCCCCTCTGCACAGGTGAAAAGGCTGAGGTTCTCTTGGAGAGGCAGTGGTGGTGCACACTTTGGATTAAACAGACCTCTCTGACAGACTAGCAGGAACATGGGAGTTCTGCAAACAAATGATAAACTTGCAGAAATAAAATCTTTCCGTATCAACAAATAAATGACATGAAAGGATAAAGGAGGGCAAATGAATAGATCCAGACACTTGACTAAAACATTGCTAAGGTTTAGGACCCTTGGAGGCAGGGCACCATCCTTCATCTCTGTAGCCCCAGGATCCAGCATAGCTCTTGGAACATGCCAGGCCCTTGTAACTATATCAAATGAAGGAACTCATGGAGTTCTTCCAAGCAATGCCTACCCTGCATTATACAAGTAACAAATAACTAAATGCTTTGGCCCCAAGCCCAGGATACTTTAACTTAACTAGAGACTATTTCTAAGAGTCCACTCCTCTCTTATAATCAGAGCTAGGCTGGAAGCTCGGAGACAGCAGAAGGTGTGGCTTCCCTTGGAAGTTCTGTCCTGGAGGAGGCACTCAAGAAACATTTGTTAGATGAAAGAATGCACAAATGCTCTCAGTATATGGAGCATACAGATCAGTGATTTTCAAACTGGAATGTGCATCAGAATCACCCGGGGGGCTTGTTACAACACAGATTGCAGGGCCCATCCCCGGAGTTTCTGATTCTGTAGGTCTGGGTGGGGTCTGATTAATTTGCATTTCTAACAAGTTCCCAGGTGATGTTGATGCTGCCGGTCCAGGGACCACAGTTTAAGAATCACTGACCCAGATGATTAGAATTACAAACTAAACAAAGCTTTTCTAGTCAAAATACTTGAGTAAACAAAGTAAACAGAACAGTGAAGAATATATAACTCGTGACATCAAAAATTCATACAATTTCTAGCTTATTATGTAACCTAAATGTTCCCCATTCCAAGATGTCAAGTATGGATATTAAACTGATCTATCATTAAGGAAAAAAATGAAAATAGCATTTCATCATAACAACAATGTATTACTTTCACAACTGTTGACACTTACAGCTATACCATCATATTTTAGGTAAAATCATCATTAAAAATCTAAATTAAAATAAAAACATTTAAAAAATGATACATCAGAGAGTATTTACTTTTACAAAGAGACTGTTTTACAACGTCCCAGGGATTCTTCTTACTTGAGGGTTCTCCATATAATTCGATTAATGAAAAAAAAATTATTGGCAACTATTTCAGTAACACATTTTTGGCCTAAGGCAAAGTGTACCCTACATAAGAAAGTTAGAGGCAACAATATATAGTATAACTCAAGGTGGGGTAGGACTTTAGAGAGAATTGGAACTTTCAAAAACAAGATCAGTCTTCCATCAGGCTCCAAAAGGACTAAGCTAAATGACCTTAAGGTAAGTAACTTAGCCTTGATTTTCTCATATATGAAAAGGAATTAATAATACCTATCTTGCAGGGCTGCTATAACTGAAAATGCATGTAAAGCACCACAGTGATTTCTTTTATGGAGTGCCTGCTACCATCATTACTGTCACAGAAATGCGACATGCTCTTGAAAGTCTGGCATTTCCAACAAGCGCACTAAAACCCTGGGCCAGTCCGCATTAGTGTGCATGCTGCTGGAAATGCCAACCTCCCAAGAGCATGCTGGCATTTCTATTACAATAATGGACAAGGGTTTGTTGTTATTGTAGTAATTTATATTCTAATATATTCATACTTGTGAATTAATGCAATTGCTAGCTTTTTAAAATTTTGTTTCCATTTTACATAGCACATTCTTAATATGTGATTTGATTCCAAACAGTAGAGGAAAAAAAGGGGACTTAGAAGACTTAATTTTGTCTCAAAGTAACTTTCATTTTCATTAAGTAAAAGTAATTTTTTTAACTTTTGGCTTTGAAGATCTCTCTACTAAAATATAAAACACCCTTTGTAGCCCTAATGTTTGTTTTCCATGCCAATGTAAATGTACAATTATTTTTACAGTTCAAGTCTGTCTTGTCACTGAGGTGGAGATTAACTGAAAGTTGAATGCAACAGTGAGGAGACTTGCAATTCTTGTTGTGGAAGAAAAAGTGACCACAGCTTTCCCTTTTTGGTAATTTATGGCCTGACAGGCTGAGTGAAGTTAGAGCTCCTGTTCTCCTCGAAGAATCTCAAGGAACACTAGCCCCGCCAGGACTGTAAGTTATTGTTATTTTCCTGACTGTGGAGACCCAGCAGAGAAGAAAATCTTCTCTGCCTGGTGTGTGTTTGGTAAGAACAGTGAGATGGACGTATTTATACCTTGGCTAAAAATGGTACATTTTTTCCTTAAGCACATTGTGATAAAGAAGAAGCAAGGAGACAGTCACCTGTTAAAAACTTCAGATAAAACTTACTAAGACATTCCCACCCATATCTTGGAGCGGTGTCATTACAGGTGATCTTTAGTAATGGTTGTTTCGTTTGGTGTGGGGAAAATATTTTTTCTAGAATTTCTGTAATGAACACATATTACTTATGTAATAAGAAAATAAAAATGCTTTCACTAAGGTTGAAAAGTGTTCAAAGTCTTCTTGAGTAATGAATTTGACATATAAATGATTTGCTGCTGCACTGTTCTGGGAGCCTGGTTATGAACACACACCTAGAACACCCACAGTCATCAGTGCTTGGCTTTGCCCTAGTAACTGGCCCAGCCCACTTAAGCAACAAGACACTCGAAGGCTCTCCTTAACTCATGGCTGTTCGGCCCTCCTTATGTCTCAGCCATGCATAGAAAGACGAACTAAGGAACTCAAAGTAAGACAAGGTTGAGACAGACTGGGCTCCTGGTTCTAACTCCAGTCACTAATTGTAGCCCCACTGGCAAGTTACTTAATATCTATTTCTTATTCCCTTCTTTTTCTCATTTATTAAATAAGATAAGTGGATGGAGTCACTGGGTGGAGCAAACCATTAAGCACTTGACTACTAACCAAAACGCTGGTGGTTCAAACTCACCCAGAGGGGCATCATAAGAAAGGCCTGGTGATCTGCTTCTGAAAGTTCACAGCCTTAAAAACCCTATGGAGTGCAATTCTGCTCTGCAACACATGGGATCATCATGTGTCGGAATCGACTCAACAATAACCCAACTGGAAAATAGATTATATTAGATAATTTGTAAAAAATTATGGAGGTAGGCAGCAGTAATGGAGGTTAGATGAGGGAGTGGTACTCATCTAGCGCAAGACCTTTGACCTGCTCTAGCTACTACAGGATTTGAAGCAATGATCATCTCAAGTAACTTGGAAGCTATGGCGCAGGGAAAGGGAGAGAAAAAGAATAAATACTGCTAAAGCCGTAGTCATGTATATGTCACTCGCATTTTGGGGATAATTTTTAAAGCTTTGAAATTCAGTATAAAATCAAGTAAACACTTAGTTTTTACCTACAGAATTTTTACCCACCTGCCTATAAACTAAGGTTCTTAAGGCATGATAGTTTTTTGTTGTGTTCCATACAGCTGGGCAAAATTTCCATTTGTAAAAATCTCAGATTGTATTAAAAATGTATGTGACGTTCATTTATGCAAATGTGTAAAATGTAGAATAATACAGAAACATTAAAAAAAAAAGTCCATTAGAACATCAGAACATCTAGTTCAATTGGCATAATACACTTCATAAAGACAATGTTCTACATTGTACTTTGGTGAGTAGCTTCTGGGGTCTTTAAAGCCTGTGAGCAACCCTCTAAGATACTCCACTGGTTTCACCCCTTCGGGAGCAAGGGAGAATGAAGAGAATAGGATACAAGGAAAAGATCTGTCCAAAGGACTAATGGACCACAGCTACCATGGCCTCCACCAGACTGAGTCCAGTACAGCTAGATGGTGCCCGGCTACCACCACTGACTGCTCTGACCAGGACCACAATAGAGAGTCCTGGACAGAGCTGGAAAAGCATGTAGAACAAAATTCTAACTCACAAAAAAAAGACCAGATTTACTGGCCTGACAGACTGGAGAAACCCCAGGAGTATGGCCCCTGGACACCCCTTTAGCTCAGTGGTAAAGTCACTCCCGAAGTTCACCATTCAGCCGGGGACTGGACAACCTCATAGACTCACAGCAGTCCAGGGACAAGGACTAGTAGGCAGGAGGGGACAAGAAAGCTGGTGATAGGGAACCCAAGGTTGAGAAGGGACAGTGTTGACATGTTGTGGGGTTGTTAACCACTGTCATAGGGCAATATGTGTACTAACTGTTTAATGAGAAGCTATTTGTTCTGCAAACCTTCATCTAAGGTACAAAAAAAAAAAAAGAATTATCTATGTGAGATCAAATTGACAACAGCAACTCAAAAGGTTTGATGGGAAGCCTAGGGGGCAGTGAGCTGAAGATAATGGTGATGGAATAATCTGGAAAAGGATAGTGAGAATAGCAGCACAACTGGAAGAATGTAATCGATGTCACTGAATTGTACATGTAGAAACTTTTGAAATCGTTTAACTTTGGCTATGTATATTTTCACCAAAAAAATTTTGAAAAGGTCCTCCAAGGTCAAGAAAAGAGAGTGTTGACATGTTGTGGAGTTGTTAACCAATGTCATAAAACAATATGGGTACTGACTGTTTAATGAGAAACTATTTGTTCTGTAAACCTTCATCTAAAATACAATATACATAAAAATTTTTAAAAAGCCCATTAAAAATGGAATGAAACCAATAGACCTTGTCTGCCTTCACCATCTAAAAGACTATATTCTTTCCCTTATTGTCCATTAAATATTATGAAGATATGAGCGGCCACACCACTCAACAACCACTTCCCTAATCCTCTACTTGGTAACAGGCAATGTACAAGTCTCCAGGGAAGCATCCATGAATAACACAAGGGTTCCAGTTCTGAGAAATCACTGGATTACTGGGCAATTTGATAGTTAAGAAGACAGATCAGAATTAGACTAAGAAACAGATAGGAAGAGAAACAGAATACAGACATCCATTTCCAAAACTGTGTTCTACATATGTTAACAGGTACTCATCAAAAGAAGGGGCAGGGGGTGTTCCAAGGTCCTATGAGTCTGGATTAAATAGCACCCAGTACTACCTTTCTGGGGATTCAGAATGCACATCAGAATGGTAATGACGCTAAGAATTCACACAGTAAAAGGCCCCCCCATTAAACTCTATTTTATAGAACTTTAAAGAAGACTGGTGGTAAAAGGTCTAGAACAGCAGCTGTAGGAAATAAAAAAAAAAAAAAAACAGTTCAGGATGAGCAGTAGGACTGCAAAACGGAACTAAGAGCTCAACTGAGAGTTTAGAAATCATAAATCAGCATGAGCCAACTGACAGGGTTTTTTTGATTTTTCTCCAGGTGTTCAAGGCTCACCTGGTCATGTGTGACCTAAAAGCTGGAGATGACCTCATCATCAATATCCCCCATTCACCATGAGGGAACCCAATTATTTATTGGGAAAGGTAAGCCTGTGGTTGAAATTCAGTCTTCTTATGATGCAATACTAAAGAAAAAACACCATTACTATTATTTGAGCCACAATTATGGTTAAAAGTTCATCTGACATATTCTCAACTAAAACTATTAATACTTGATTTGCCAGAATACCACACACTCTTTACCCATAATGGTAAAAAAAAATAAAAAGAAGAAGAAGAAGAAGTTCTTATAATATTTTACTTCCAAGTCCTCAAAATTTGAATGGCAAAGCTCAAGTATAGCTCTTTGCAGGAGGACCTGAGAGAATCTAAAGTGCAAATCCTGCATTAGAGTTTATTCTATCATACACAGAGAGAGACACATGGCCCTATTAAGGAAAAGCTGTTAAGATCCTGGCGGCACTTAGAAGTACCTAGAACAGTGCCTGGCATATGATACCTACTCAGTATTTGTTGAGTGAACAAATAAACAAAAGAAAAAAAGTAAAGTTTTTACTTAGTGGAAAGGTTAAATGAAATCTGAATACTATACCAGATTGCTCTATTGTGGGAAGATATAAGATAGAAAAGTCTGAAAACAAATGATTTATGTGCCTTACTTACCCAGGGAGCACATGTGAAGGAACAGTTATGGAGAATTAAAGTCATATTGTAGATAACATCCCTGATTAAGTGATGTCTTCAAAATCTCACAAAAATGCCACTAATACTATATACTACTATAAGTAACAATTTGATTTTATTTATTTCTTCCCAGAGCAAAGTGTTTATAATATACAGGAACAGATATATTCCATTTTATCCTAGAAGAGTACTTCTGTTGGATGTTGGTGGTGGAAACATTATACAAACAGAAATAATTTAGCAATTGGCTCAGGGATCTGATTACAATTTTTCTTTTACTATCAAATAATTGTTAAATTAAGTTGTTGATGAATAATTATGATGTCATCTTGCTAAAATTTGGATTAAAAAAAAAATGAAAGATACCAGAGAATCCTTGTGCCAAATTTTTTACTGTTCATTTTTAACAAGAAATGTAAACCCAAATGGCTTGAAATACAAAAGTGCTAATTAAGTAGCAATTATGTACATACTGGCTTAGATTTGCTGTTTCAGAATCAAAATATGTGTCTGAGGAGTGGCAGTATAATGGAATGAGAACTGACCTGGGAAAGTGACTTGAGTTTTAATCCCAGCTCTGCTACTAATTAGCTGTTTGACCTTGAGTCTTTGGCCTCATTTTCTTATCTGCAGAAGGAGGCTAAAAGACTGGATCAGTGGTTCCTTACTGTCTTTTTTTTTTGGGGGGGGGAGGTGTCATATCATAGATCCCTTGAGAATTTGAAAAAGGGTAATGAATGCTCCCCTAAAAATATACACAAAATTATGCAGAGTATTTCAGAGTTAAGTGTCCCTGCTATCTATTTATTTAGGTTAAGGGCATCCTTGTAGGTCTCCCTACAGATTTAGACTGTAAAATTTTTAGATTCTTAACAAGTCAAAAGCAGCCTATGTGTAATACTCATATACATATATATAATACTCATACTCATATATATACATATATACATACACATATATATAGCCCTGGTGGGCAATGATTATGCACTTGGCTGCTAACCAAAAGGCTGGAGAGTCAAACCCACCAGCCATTCCATGGGAGAAAAGACCTGGCAATCTGCTCCCATAAAGATTACGGCCTAGGAAACCCTATGAGGCAGTTCTACTCTGCCATACAGGGTCACTAAGACTTGGAATCAACTTGATGACACACAACAAGAACAAAAACATATTAAAAACAAGAACAGCAACATATGTAAAACCCAAACCAAACTCGCTGCCCTCTAGTCAGCCCTATACTCAAAACACATAAGGAAAACTCAGACTTTTGCCTCAAATTATTTCTTTGATTCATAATAGACTTTTGGTGACACTGATTTTTTTAGGTTTAATTTAATTGTATTTAAAATGCATATCTGGTATACTTCCAAGATGTTTAGAAGTGACTGAAATACTTATCTAAGTATCCAAGTACTTGGAGGCAACCATATGTATCCAATCTTGAGAACAGGGGATTTATTTAAATATAGTCTTTATAATACAGGACATTGAAAGATGAAATAAGAATAACTCTAGAACAGATTTTTAATGGGAACTAAAGGGGAACCCATTTTACCCACTGCCATTGATTCCTACTCATAACAACCTTTCAGGACAGAGTAGAACTGCTCCATAGGGTTTCTAAGAAGCAGCTGGTGGAACTGAACTCCCAACCTTTTGGTTAGCAGCCGAATGCTTAACCACTGTGCCACTGGGGCTCCACTAGAGAAAAAACACCATAAATAACTAGCATCACGTATATCATCAAATGAATGATTACTACCTTATCTCATCATAAAAATAAAATAATGTATATATTAAGTATGGACAAACATATAGTACTTCAAGAATATAAGAGACCAGGCGAAAGATATGTGGCCTACTTCTTTAATTGCTATGTTCATAAAAGGTGCTTCAGTTGGCTCCAGTATAGATATATTGGATATATGGTCAAGGAAAGTTCCACAGATAAAAAACAGAAATTGCCAACTATATGGCTAGTTTTCAGGCCATAGAATTTTGAGAGAAAGGCAAGTGGCACGTATTTATAAATCAAATATATTAGCTCAACAAATATTTCACCACAGTTCAAACTAATTTCTCTGGTAGAATATTAGCCCAGCTACCTAAAGGCTGAAATAAAATTGCCCCTTCTCTCTTAAGTAGAAAGGTAGCCAAGAACTGGAAAGGGTCTCACTTCCAATAGGAACCTACTTCCCTGCTTCAGCACCTACAAATATTAGGATTGTAAAATACAGTAGAGAAAAGAAGAGTGAAGACATGACGAATGACAGCTACAGCAATAGCTCTTACTGGCCTAACTGGTCCTTCTCTCATTTCTTCTCTCTTTCATTTCTCTCTTTCCAAACATTTGTTCTTTCAAACTCTTTCCATGCTTTCGACTTCTGTTAAACACATTTGTACCTTGCCTCATTGCCTTATGGATACTTCACTCCATTATCAAAGTTACCTCTATATACACATGCACAGCAGGAGAAAATTCATTTGAAAAGGCTAAGAGAACCTTTTCCTGTGGCAGCTGTACTCCCCAGCAACTCCATACTTCACCTGGACCATTTATAAACTAGCTGGGGACATCCACAGTTATCTGAGTCAGGAATAAAGTTTTTCCTTTGAGGGCAGAGGTCTACTAGGAACACACATCTAAGCATACAAATCAACCCTAAATAGAGGAGGAAATATTTTTTTACATATCAAAATTCAGCATTTTGTTAAACAAAAGTAAAACATCTAGGCAGGCCAGAGAAATATTAGCCTTAAAATATTTTGTAAAAAAAATCAGGAATCCCACTTCATTTCCTTTGATGATTCTTCCTGAAACAAATCTTGTTTTTTTTAAATAAACATATGAAAATCATATTCCACATTCTTTTTGAGAAGGCGTCTGGTACATGAAATCTTTCTGTGAAATTGAATTTTCCTAATGTAACAATGACAGCCATACTAATGATGTAATTTGTAAGGGAGAAAATCATAAACGAAAAGTTGGTACCTTAATGGAAGACTAAGCTAGCAAAATCAGATGAAATGAGGATCTAATTTTCATGATGACCATGACCTTACTAAAACAGTAGTACTGTATGCTCAAAAACTTTGGCTCTCAATAGTTCTGAAGAACAAAAGGTTTAGCCTGAATAACTGATGGAAGGTTTATTCCTAAAGCCAACATTTTTATTTTATCAAGTTGACAAAAATCTCTCTAAAATGTATCAATACTTCCCTGGCTTCCTAAACAGTGTCAAAAAACCTAATTTAACACTTGCTTGATGACTCAAGGTTATCATTATAAGCAACATTCACTGTATTATGTCCTCCCAGTAATGCCCTCCCAGCCTCACTCAAAGTGGGCTATTGTCCCTTTAAGCTAAAGAGCTCTGCTTGGCCCTGCTGTTCAAGTGCATGATGTGCTCTCTTTCTCGCCTTCCTTGCAGAAGTCAGGTGCTCCTTCTCATTGCTAACATTTTGCTTAATGGTTCCATCCCTTCTAGTTCCTCTAAAATTCTGGTTTAAATCTCCTAAGGGTTTGGAAACTAGATACCCTGTACAAAAATAAGAGTAAATGAGGTCCAAATACAGGCCTGAGGTTTTCTTCTATGAGTTGAGTGTGTAAGCTTCCGCGTGGGGATATTGGTGGATTTAGCTTAGCAACTTCAAGGGTCTGTCCCTTTTGTGCTTGCTTCATTATTTTCATTTGTATCCCAGATGGAAAATAATCAGTAGAGAAACTGAATAACAACTCATTTTTCAAAGTTTCCCACAAAATGCCATGAACTTGAAAAGTTAAGTTCTAAAATTACTCCTCATTTCTGGAAATTCGTGATGTGGTTAACATGTCTGATTACTTTAATCACTACTATCAATATTAACAAGAAAGAAAACTAAATTTTCTGTCACCATATGAATGATGCTTTTCTCTCTGACAGAAAAAAAAATGACTTTGGGGATAAACATACGTAAGGTCTGACATAAGAAAGCTATTTTTTTTTTCAAGGCAAACAAAAATTTAAAAAACAAGACACGCCTAGGTCTTAGTTTCTAAATGTCATTCTCCTAAAAGAGTTTCTTAGAGAAATGGCTGATTCTAGGGATGGGACAGAGAAAATACAAAGGAGCCTGGAGCTTCTATTTGTGCCAGAAAGGAAGGGCTTAAAAAAACTGAGGGAACTCCAACCTGAAAGAGGCTCCTGATTCACAAAGCTGCAACTATTTGAGCAACAAAATAAATGATAGTATTAGATTATAACTCAAAAAATGCAATAAATATCTATGAGTCCATCCTGATATAAATTACTGGATAAATAAATAGGGGAGAAGAGACACATCTTCCTTACAGAATAATTCCAATTAATAAACGTAGAAAGAATGAGAGAAATAAAAAAAATCATCATTAGAACATCAAAATAACTGCAGCAGGCAAGATACACTGATGAATGACAAAATTAGTGGGTGAAGCTTTAAAAGAGAAAGAGATATTTTGCACAAAGTATCCCTACACAAAATATTAACAAAAAGTCAGCAGTTCGAATCCACCAGCCACTCCTTGGAAATCCTACAGGGCAGTTCTACCCTATCCTGTAATTTCGCTGTGAGTCAGAATTGACTCGACGGCAATGGGTTTGGTTTTTTTTTTTTTTTTAAGTGTACACTAGACTTGAGTGACTCCCTTCTAATAAAGAAAGTACAAAAAGTGAAAAACAGTAGCTTTATCGTGGAGAGACCTGGCAGGACACCACTTTAATCAAGGTCATCAAGACAAGGCGAGACCAATAAACTGTCACAGATTGGAAGAGGCTAAGGAAACATGCTGACTAAATGCAATGTGGTATCCTGGATTGGATTCTCAAAGAGAAAAAGGACATTAGTGGAAAACCTGGAGAAATCTGAAGAATAAAGTCTCTACTTAAAAGTATTGTACCAATGTTAATTTCTTAGTTTTGATAAAAGCACCATGTTCTGTAAAATGTTAACATTAGGGAGGCTAGGTGAGGGGTATATGGGAACTCTCTATACTATCTTTGCTTTTCTGTAAATCTGAGACTATTTCAAAAATTAAAAGTTAAAAAAAAGACAACCTAATATGGTTACTTACTGGGCTGCTCTGAGGTAAATTCTTAATACTTCAGTTTAAAGATTAAGAAGCTTCTTCATGCCAAGAGAAAGGGTAGGAGGATCCTAGAGAAATATTTGCAATTATGCACCAGGAAACATGCAAAATAATGTTCACAGCAGCTTTGTAATAGCAAAAGGCTGACAACCCAAATCTCCATCAGCAACAGAGTGAACAAATTGTAACATACTCATACAGTAGAACACGATATAGCTGTGAAAATGAATGAACTACAATCACATTTGTTTTGATAAATCTCAATGTATAATATTTAAGACTTGAAAAAAGCAAACTATAATATATAAAGGAGTAGGCAGAACATTAAATGGAAATTTTTTTTAAAAAAAAAAAAGCAAAGAAATGATTATCACAAAACTCAAGAGTGCTGGAAACTTCTGTAGGAGATGGAAAGTGGTAAGGGTTTCAAAGTTACCAGTAATGTTACATCTTTAAGGCGAATAGTGGGTACACAAGTGTTTCTTGTATTGTTTTGCTTTACACCTTACAAACCAAAAAAAAAAAAAACCTAATCCTTTGCCATCGAGTCGATTCTGACTCATAGCAACCCTACAGGACTGTGCGGAATTGCCCCACAGGGTTTCCAAGAAGCAGCTGGTGGATTTGAACTGCTGACCTCTTGGTTGGCAGCCAAGATTTTACTCACTGCGCCACCAGGGCTCCTTACACACATTATAAATACTCTTTTGTATCTAACATATATATATA